>NW_027281228.1:0-105000 GCF_046629955.1 Centroberyx affinis | reverse complement strand
ACTATCAATTTACCATTTATTAATGATGGTTATTATAAAGTGTTACCGTTTTTTTAAAGGATAAGGCTGGTGTTTTTTAATGCATTTCTTACCGTCAACAAATCCTATGAAAATAACAAAATCAGCAATGAATTTGTTATTTTCATATTTGTTATTTCCCAATACAGCCATGTCCCAGCAGCCATAGAATTCCATTGTATTAAAAAAAAAACCCAATTAAAAACCCTAGAAGCATATTTCATCATCACGATGCACCGGGCCGGCCCGACTTTTTCCTCAAACAACTTAATAAGCCGACCGTAAACACGTTTTCCATCTCAGGAAAGTAGTTCCATAGCACAGGAAATAGTCCCCGGCGTAATGAAGAATTTGTTCCTGTTTGAATTTGATTTGGTAATAACTACAACAGCCTGACTTTTCGTGGTAACAGTTAGCGATTTTTAAAATGGAAACTATGTCTTTGTGAGCTGTAGTTAAAGGTTTTTAGCTTACAATTGGAGCCAATGACTTCCGAATTGAAGGCTAAAAAGAGAACGTGGGAGCAGAGCAAACGCATTGTTGATTTTGTTATTTTCATAGGATTTGTTGACGGTAAGAAATGCGTTAAAAAACACCAGCGTTATCCTTTAAATTCAAAATTATCCCCATTTCACCAGCGGACACATTGAACGCCTCTGGTCCAAAAACAGCCCCGCCTTCGTCTAGGCCAGTGGTTCCCAACCCAGTCCTCAAGGACCCCCTGTCCTGCGAGTTTTTATTCCATCTTTACTCTTGCACACCTGATCCCACTGGGGCCTACACACTTTCATGCTGCTCTGTTCAGGTAGATCTGTCTCTACCAATCAGCATTAAGACCTTAACTGGATCAGGTGCGCAAGAGTAGAGCTGGAACCAATACTTGCAGGAAAAGGGGTCCTTGAGGACTGGGTTGGGAAACACTGGTCTAGGCTGACTGCATCTAGCATGGCTAATACATCGCCAAGCCCTGCAATTTAGTCCGGAGCCTGCTTTCTGTGATCATAATCAGGACAGAGACGCAATAATGAGGACCGGCATAGTTCGGCAGATCAGATTATTAAAAGTAGGGAGGGAGGGTCCGCGGGAATCTGCTGCCATCCAGTCCAGACAGAGAGCAATATGTCTTTCAGCTGGTGATATTTCAGTATGTACAGTATGACTAAGTGTTGCGTGGTGAATGATTCAGGGCGGATGATCTTCATAGGGATGTGACACATTCCCATGCATGCTGCTGTTTAGAGCCTGTCCACTGTGTTTTCGTCTGTCCCGTCCATCTCTGTGTATTTATATCGGTCTCCCTTGGGATCATAAGCACACAAGTTCCACCCCATGCGAACAAACACGTGTGATTCATTCGTTTTGGTTAAACAGATAGTGACTCTTCTGAAAAAAAAAAAAAACATAAAAAAAAAAATGAAATGAAAAAAAAAATTGAGTCCCCTAAGCCCAAACAGTATTCCTTTTCTTCACTCATTTTTTTTATTTAAGACTGTTTTTTGTGGTGTGGCGTTCAGGGTCTGCCGGTAAAAAATACCGCCCGGCACCGAGGTGGAGGGTGAGACCTCTGCGCTCTTCTCATGTCCAGTAATAGGAAGCTGAAGTCCTTCATATTTCTTATAGGCTCTAAATTATTATCTTTAATTCATAAAAAACACACTGCATGCTTTAGTTGAAATGAAACAGAGAATTGTGGTTCTGCAGCCTAGTCATCTACATAGAACTCCAAATCATCCTAGTAAAGAATGTCCACAAGTTTATTATATGCTATATATTATATATTTATGTACTGTACTGACTGGGAAGTTTTCTTCTATGTTGTATACATACATAAGATTAAAAACAAAAGGGGAAATCAATAAAGCACAAACAGTTATTACCATAGTTGCCTTTAACCAATCAGATTGCTTAGGTGAAACTGGTCTGATGTTATGTAACGACAAGCATCATTCCTCTCCAGGCAATGTGTGTATGTGAGTGTGTGAATATCAGGCGTGTGAGTGCATGCAAGCTTTTATATGTGTGTGTGTGTGTGTGTGTGTGTGTGTTTGGCACCTGTTGCATTGGCTCTCTATGTGTGTATCAAGTATCATATTATCTGTCATCTCAAGGAGTATGTCAGTGTGTGTGTGTGTGTTTGTGTGTGTCACAGATCATATATCTTACAGCAGGGGTGATGCCACAACATAATGACCTCACCCTCCTGTCTTATGTTACCATGGTTACATAATTATGTCCCTCCAGGTGATTATAACCATGTGAGATGGTGTGACCTAGAGAGATGTTTGGCGTTTCCAAACCTTAACCTTGTGACATTAAGTCAGTTATTTTTCTATGGACATTAATCATATTAAGAGGAAAAGAAACGTTCTTCCATAGCTTACAGTATCTTATGTAGCTAGACTAAAAATTGTTGATATATATTCTACTGTTTCCATTGGTTTCCCAGTGTTAAAAAGCCAATTTTTCAGTGTTTTTCATTGATAAGAGCTTGGGGAAAACAGACAAAAATGTATAATCTCGCCCAATTACTGGCTTTGTTTATGTAGTGATTTATTGGATTAAGGGCATTTGTCCACAAATTTACTGAGATTTTGATGCCAAAACTGACAAAATGTGACAGCATGCAATATCTGTTCCATCCATTAAGTATGTTGAGGCTGTAAAAGGTTTGCTTGTATATGTTTTGAAAAAGTGAAGTAAAATACACTAGCATTTAGAGTTATAATAAGTCAGAGAAACATATTTTTCTATCGAGTCGCACTCTTCAAGAATGGATATAAGAAAGCCAATATCCAACTTGCTGATCAAAAGTGTCAAAAACTCAGAAAGTGTTCCATCTGTTGGATTTCTGTTGGATTGAATTAATGTTGTCACACTATAATCAATAACCACGCTTGAAGAAATGTCTGCCTTGACTAATGTCTACATTACTGCCTGCTGTGTGAAGTTGGAGTAAAATAAATTATAATTTGACATAGTCTTTCTGTCAAAAACATTCAAACCCGAAGCTTCAAAGGTGCTGATTTCAGTTTTTATTCAACCTCTCTCTCTCTCTCTCTGTCTCTTTCTCTCTGTCTAGAGTTGAGGATGATGGCAGAGGGGCGTTTTGCCAGTCTGCCCCGGTCTCTCCATGCGCACCACGTCCTGGGAGGTGGCGGCGGCGGCGGCGGCCACCCCGGGGTGCCCGGCGGCTCCCTGGGCGCCCCGGGCAGGAGGCTCCAGGCCTCCCTCGCCTCGTCCATGGACCTCCTCAGCTCCAGGACCGGGTGAGTTAACGGCGGTGCTTCTCAAAACCGTCTGAGCTAAAGACCCAAAGGTGGCTCAGAGGACCATTCAAATTGGTCTCCATGTAATTCTGGAGAGACATCGGAGTAAAAACGACAGGATTTAAATCAGAGTTCTAGTTTAGCATGAAGAAACCAAAGCCTTTCCAAGTCTGAATGAAACACTAAGCTAGTATGTTAACCAAAAAGACGGTAAATTGCGTTAGATTAGTGATCATGTGAGCCCATAAAATGAATTTGGCTCCAAAGAAAAAAAAAAAAAGTCAAAATATGTTAAAGTCATACTTCTACTTCTACTGCTACTTCTCTTTTACTCATTCTGAACAATCCCATCTGGAAGGGAATTTGTTTCCTAAGCAAAAATAAAGATTCTTCATATCAAGGTTCAGGGCTTTTTCAGTTTCCTTCAGTACTTTGGTTATTTTCAGTCAGACTCTTAACACTTCTGCCTCTTCTCTCCCCCCCCCCCCCCCCCCCCCCCCTTCCAGTCTTCTTCCGGGACAGGGCGCCGGCCTATCGGAGCCGCCCGCCGCCGCTTACCAGCCGGTCTCCATTCACGGGACCCTGCCTCGACGCAAGAGGGGAGGGGCCGACGGTAAACCCGCCCCGGGACACTACACCTGGGACCCCAGAGCCAATCACGCGCAGCCGCTAGCCCACGGCCACGCGCCGTTGGCTCCCGGGCACGTCCGTCAGCCCTTGTCCTCCCCGCTGGTCCAGAATATCATCGATGACTTCCACGGTTACAGGTAAACACACATACACACACACACACACAGAGCAATACACTGATAGAAGCTTAGAAGCTGCTGTTCTCTTCGTTTTGGCGTTTTCATTTTGTCTTCACCAAGCAATTTTCACAATGTGGGCAAATAATGGTGTTTATGTTACTGAGCGGTTGCCTATGACACCACAGTATCATCAGCAAAAACACCATTAAAGGGATGCCTTGTCATCCCTTTAATCTGGCTTAGTCTGGCGTTGTGTTTTTATTCTGACTGGTCTCCTTCAGAACAGGAGAGAGAGAAAGAGAAGTCGGAGTTGGATGGAGATAGGGGAGGCTGTAAAGAGAGCCCCGGGGGGGTGTAGCTGTTCGCTCAACTTCAGAGGGAACACACACACACACACAGACACACACACACACACACACACACACACACACACACACCTCATCCCTCATCATGTCCTCCCATCTCTCCATCTCTAGTGTAGAGTTACAACAGACTGTATCTGATGTAGCCAGCTTTGTGGGTAAGTGTGTGTGTGAGTGTGTGTGTGAGTGTGTGTGCGTGTAGCCCCCAGCATTTGGGTTACCTTTGTAGGTCAGGGTGTGGCAGGACAGATCACAGATTACTGTGAACTCTTTGTGTGCTCTCCCTCTCTTCTCTGTCCATGCCAGATACATTTCATATACTGCTGACATACAACAGGACAATTTGTCCAGGTTACAGCAAGCGTCACACTGTTGTTCTCTGGTTTGAGTTCATTTTACCATTGGACTTGTAGTGGAATGATATGGGTAGTTTGTTATGCTGCTGCTAACATTTGAAATAAGATGTGAGTTAGGTGCATTTCCATCCATTTACATTCCATCCATTAAGAAATAGGCTTCCTGAGCATAGAATTACATCAAAGCACATCCATCACAAAGAGTCTTTCAAGAATCAAGTTCAGGGCAAGTTGTTTTTTTTTTTTTTAGTGTCACCTAATGTTGGTCATATTTCATGCTGATTGAAGACAAAAATGAAATTTACGTGGTCATATTGTAATGCAGTGGTTCTCAACGTGGGGTCCGGGGACCACCAGGGGTCCTTGAGGGGGTTCCAGGGGGTTCCCCAGCAAATTGATGAATTGTTAAACTTCACCATTATTTCATTTATAAGACGTTAACACAGTTAGAGAATGTAGAAGAATGACTGTTTTGATCATAGTTTCTCTGTTATCTCTCTACCTACAATACAGATAGTCATGGAATTCTGGACAAAATCATATCTGACAATAAAAATATTCTCAGATTTGGGTTCAAGAGACAGAATCTCATCACATGGGGGTCTGTGGCTCTAATGTGGACTAAATTAGCGGTCCTGAAAAAGGTTGAGAATCACTGTTGTAAGGCACCAACTACAATGGAGACGTATACATGGATGTGACAGATGTCACTGCATCATTATTTATTCAACAAATCTGTTCGCTATTTATTGAACGAATGTTTCTGCCTCAAGTGAGTGTAGAATTTTTTTTTATCGAACTTTGATGTTTCCATTCCGCCTTTTTAATTCGATCATAATTTACATAAAAACGGCTGGATGAAAACATGGTTAGTAACACTAGTGACCTGCTAAGAAAAAGAAAATCTACATTTCATGTCAAGGTATGTAACCATTAGCCAATCAGAATCTCCTTTCCATTGCTCATGCTGTCAGCTGACCTATGATCCTTGACCTTAGGTTGCACTGGCTCCTGATTGGACAGTTTGTCTCACTGATGACCTCTGTGTGCCAGAGCGATTAGACAGACCACCAGGAGAGGAGGAGGAGGAATAGGGAGAGAGGAGAAAGAAAGACTGGAAAAGAGGAGGACATAGAGAGGGATGAGAGGAGGTGGAGAGGAGAGAGGAATGGAGGAACTGACATTGTTGATGGCATGCAACTTTTCCTTTCATCAACACCCTGATGTCAAAACCCTGCTGAGTTTCCCATTTATCTGTTGCTTACTTTGAGATGAACTTGGCATAGCCTATTACCAATCATAATAATATTTTTGTAATCTTATTAATTTTTTAAGGTAATCGTTTCCTTAGAGAGTTTTTTTTTACACAATGTAGTCTTTCAGATTGAAACTGAAAATCGAAACATTTTCACCTCAGACTGGAAAAGAGGAGAAAAAAAAAACTAAAAGGTTTGGAAAAATAAGTGAGAGACAGAAATGGCCCCAGGCTCCAAATAAAAGGGAGGATGAGAGAGGTAGAGAAGGGGGGCTGAGTTTGTTTTCCAGTCTGTTTGCTGCAGTCAACAGAAGCTCACCCCCCAGACTTTCAATGAAGTTACACACAAACATAGAATATGGCTGTAGTAAAACTGTTTGATAGTGTTGCCATGGAGATCCGCATTGGAAAAGACATCTTTGTCCTGCAGTGGAAACCAGTAGTGGAAAGTGCTGTAGTGGAAACCAGTAGTGGAAACCAGTGATGGGAAGTCCTGGCTAGCCTTGTACGGAAGAGGATTAGGGCCACATGTGAAAAATGTATTTGAGTTCTGAGTATAAAGTCTGCATTCTGACTTTAATCTCAGAACTCAAATACATTTTTCACATGTGGCCCTAATCCTCTTCCGTAGCCTTGTTTGATCTTGTAGTGGAAACTAATCTTAACTTCACACACTGAGTCTATGGGTTTTCTTACAGAACCACACTGACCTCTGTAGGCCACCTGCAGGCCCTGCATCTCTCTCGCCCACTCTCTCCATTTTTCTCTGTTTCTGCCTCTCTCTCTGTCTCTCTCTCACACACACACACACACACACACACTGCAGCGGCGCAGCCCGTTGCTAAAGCCAGTTGTGGTCGTGCTGAGTAGCGTGTGGTCAGGCGCAAAGAACAACAGTAGCCAGAAAAAGACTGTGGTAAAAAAAAAAAAAAAGAAAAAAAAAGGCTGCTCTCTCTTTCACTTTCTCTCTCTCTCTCTCTCTCTTTCCATGCCTCTCTCTCTCTCTGTGTGTGTGTCGGGTCAGCCTTGCGGTCGGCCATGCCAGCAGGAAAAAAAGAAAGGCCAGTGGCCGAAGCCGTTTCACCACCATGGGCAGAAAAAAGGCTAACTTAGCTGCGGTCTAGTGTGGAATGCCTGGACCTCTCTCACCACACTTTGTTTTCACTTTGTTGTAGTGCTGGCGAGGAGAAAGTCCGTGCAGAATATATATAAAAAAAAAACAAAAACCATTCATTATGATGTTTTGTCTTCCCTCTGCCAGTTGTAATAATCAGGTCATAACGCGTTCAGTTCTGGGAGAGTTTATGGGGGACGTAAACACAGGCGTCGAGGGCCGAGGTGGATTACGAGGGGTGGTGTGGTGTAGTGTGGTGAAGGGGGGGTGGGGGGGGGGCAATCAGAGGTGATCATCCACTGGGTCCAGATGGGAAGCAGAAATCAGTACAGCGGTCAGCTCTCTGGACGCATGCGGACGTTCTGATTTTAGTTTGCACTCCCGACCACAGCGACTTCCTGCATTCCTCCTCTCCTCTCCTTTCTCTCCTCTCTCCTCCTTCTCTTCATCCTCCTCCTCTCCTCTTCATCCTCTCCAGTGGTAAATACAAAGGCGGCTAAGCTGTGACCTCCAGCCGCAGATCATCATAAGGCAAACAAACGCCAAAAGAAGCGACAATCAGTTATATTTTCAGAAAGGTATCAATTTATGATTTTTTTTTTTTTTTTTACCTCAAAATGGCATAAAACCTTCCTTAAAATGTATAGTTGAGCCAGTTGATCTATAACTCCACTTGTTTCCATTGACAGATTTCACTTGTTTTAAGAGGAAGATTTTGAGACTAAGGACTAAATGAAATTACTTGTTTCTTTAGAAGTGATAATCTAACGTTTTTCTGGGTTTTGTGTGCAAGGAATACAAGCCTTAAACCCCTTGTACCCTGACTTTACCCTTAAATTTCCCCTTAAGTAGCTTCAAAGTTAGAAAAAAAAAAATCCGAAGTGTACAACAGTGTCACATCCATGTTCTGTATCTGCTCGTTCCAACTTTTTCTTGAAGCTCTAGCTGCTTATATTGAATGAAATATTCAAATACAAGACGCCGTGTTTTTATGGCTGCACCATTACATCAAATGGAAAAAAATCTAGATGTTTGTGCATCATTTTATACACATTTCCCTGTCATTCAGCATGACATATTTGGTGTCTTTGGAAAACTTATTATCTTGACTAGAATTTAAAATAAAGTTCTGCGGGTTTGAACAAAGCCTGGCCGTGCAACCTGCGTTTGTAATGATGGAGCCAGTGGCGGGGGCGGCATGGAGGAAGACATTAACCAGTGCTAGCTGACAGCCGATGATGCTCTCTGCTGTGAGGATAAGATGAAGGATCTGTAGAACATCAGGATAGGCTGTGATACGCTGAACTTCCACCGTTTGAGATGTGGGGTAGATCCTGTTGATGGACGGGCCTGAACACTCCACTTTCTGCGATTAGCGACTGCATTGTTGTTGTGAATGGAGGCTCCTGTTCAGTTACATAACTAAATCCCACTCATTACTCCGGGCCATATTAAAACACAGAAGGCTTAGAGCTAAACATATTTGGTTTGGTAAGAAATGGACTGTGTTCATATTCCCGTGGGAACACCGGGGCGAGCTTATGGGATTTAAACTACCAACCTTGCTAACTTAGTAGGGGATTTTAGCTAATTACCTCTTTCTCTGAGCCCCCGGCTATAAGCCTCCTGTAGGGAGAAAGAGTCTGAGCTAACTTGCAGTAATACACTCAAACACAATATTAAAGCAATGATGGGAAATACTGCTTTCAACAGGAACAGGAATGGGTAAATGGGGCAAAATGTTGGTTATCATAGTGGAATATAAGGAACAAAATATGAGGACTTCATACTGTTGGTCAAAACAAACTAAATGGCAAACTACAATGCCTCAAAATGTTGCTCTGGCATTTAAACAATAGTAGCTAAGAATAGAAGATGAAACTGAAACAGAGATGAGAGACCGATGGAAAATGGCAAACTGTTGTCTTTTTTGTAAAAAAAAATCTTGAAAAGGATGAATTAGGGAATCAGAGAAAGAAAATAGCTTTGATGACTACAAAGAAGAGAGAAATCAAAATGCTGCCTCTGCGTGTGTGTGTGTGCGTGTATGTGTGTGTGTGTGTGCTCTAACCTCTCTGTGAATTCGTCAGTGGGCTCAGAGGGGCAGGCGTGTGGCTGTGATGTGTGTTATGGCGGGGGAGGAAGAGAGGGAGGCGGGAGAGAGAGAGAGAGAGAGAGAGGGAGAGGGAGAGAGAGAGAGTGAGGCCAAGTCAGGCAGGCAGTGAGTGAGCATGTTAACCAGTGATTGTGAGAGAAAGGGACAGTCAGAGATAGACAGTGAGTGGGAAAGGAACGGAGAGAGGGGGAGGGAGAGAGAGTGAGAGAGAGAGAGAGAGAGAGAGAGAGAGAGAGAGAGAGAGAGACTCAGTGAAAGCAGTTCAGTGTGAGTTTCAGTTTCACCTTACCTTTTTCTTTCAAAGGAACCCACTGGCAACCTGGGATCTAGTGAACTTGGAATAGCATTACCACTGCAGTTAACCTTCTCTGTACTCCAGTTTTACATTGCTGCTGTAGCGTCTGCCTGGCATTAAAACCTATTTGGACCAGCAAATGGCTGATATGGACCCTTAAGAGGCCAGTTTTGGACCAGTGAAACCCTATTTGGACCTTAAAAAAAGTTCCACTCCTCCACTGTCTTTGCCCATTTGGAGCCATATCAACCACTAAGTAAAGAGCAGTATTTGAACCAATGTCAGCAACAGCCAAGGAGCCATGTGGACCCAATGAGGACCTGTAGCCAACAGATCCAGCTCAGCAGTATTTGAGTTAAGAACTAGTGAACCAACAGCAGAAGGATTCAGGGACTATTTGCGGCAGTGAGGATCAGAGTCCAGCACCCAGTTGACTACCTGGACCAGTAAGCGGCAAGTTGGGTCCCAGTAGCGAGATGTGTTCACTGAACCGGACCATGTCTCTCTCTGTGTTCCCCAGGGAGCCAGCTGCCAGCCTGGACGCCACAGTGGACTACGTCAAGGTAGGCACAACACCTCCAGCTCTATTACTGTTGTATACAGACAATACTACTACTGCTGCTGCTACTATTACTGCTAGTGCTGTTACAATTACTGCTACTACTACTACTACTACCAGTGGTGGAAGAAGTACTCAGATCTTTTACTTCAGTAAAAGTAGAAATACCACAGTATGAAAATACTCTGTTACAAGTAAAAGTCCTGCATTCAAATTGTTACTTAAGTAAAAGTACAAAAGTATTAGCATCAAAATGTACTTAAAGCAACAAAAGTAAAAGTACCCATTATGCAGAATGGCCCATTTCAGAATAATACAGTATATATTATATTATTGAATTATAATTATTGATGCATTAATGTGTAAGCATCACTTTAATGTTGCAGCTGGAAAAGGTGGGGCTGATTTCCACTACTTTATATACTGCTGGGTAGCTTACAGTAATCTATAATAATACATCACAGTTTATTAGTTTATAGATTATATTTTGTATTAATAATCTGAATCTGCAAAGTAACTAGTAAGTTATCAAATAAATGTAGTGGAGTAAAAAGTACAATATTTCCCTCTGAAATGTAGTGGAGTAGAAGTATAAAGTAGCATAAAATGATAATACTCAAGTAAAGTACCTCAAAATTGTACTTAAGTGCAGTATTCGAGTAAATGTACTTAGTTACTTTCCACCTGACTACTACTACTACTACTACTATAACTACAACTACAACTACTGCTATTACTTCTAGCCTACTACTACTACTACTACTACTACTTCTACTACTACTACTACCACTACTCATACTAATACTGCTACTGTTGCTCCTACTCCTACTACTACTACTGCAGCGGCTGCTGCTAGTTCTATGCACTTGGAGCGTTGTGATTTTCAGTCAGGCTCACACATTCTTTATTATCCATCAGAAAGACTGGAATCACTGGAAGTGTTTTGCCTGTGTGGCTGTTTACCGAAAGGCAGATGTGTTTTCCCACAGACACTTACTGTTTTTTCTTTTCACTATGCACACATACACACAATATAAACACACACCACTACGCACATATTTACAGTATCTCTGGAACAGGTTGTACAAAGATGCACAGTCACACAAACACACACACACACACAAACTAATCTATCTCAGTTCTATTCAGCAGAGTGTCAGTGAGGCTGTGGGTTCTGCTATCAAACTGTCTGGGTTCAGCTACAGTAGAAGCTCATTAACATATGAGATTATGGTTGTACTTGGCAGCTCCTAGGTGTGAATGTGAAGTGGGGGTGTCGCTGAAAAAGAGGAAGCACACTCTGTCCACCTTCCCTGGGTTAAATAAAGGTTAAGACAATTTTTTAAAAAGCATTAGGAATTGTAATTTAACTGAAGCTGGGCATGGAAACACCATTCAGCTCGGGTCACCTGTTGCTGTAAGCTGCAATATAAACATCACTCGTCATGATCCCCTGTAGGCGAGGGGTAATCCGATTCCCCCCCCCCCGGCTGCCAAGGTTAATACATCTCTAAATCATACTGTCTGCTCCCGTGTGATTGGTTGTCACACCGCTGTAAATCGTATTCACACACACACACACACACACCACCTGGGTCCCCGCTTTCCTCAGCCAGAGAC
This sequence comes from Centroberyx affinis, assembly GCF_046629955.1. Lineage (NCBI taxonomy): Eukaryota > Metazoa > Chordata > Actinopteri > Beryciformes > Berycidae > Centroberyx > Centroberyx affinis. The sequence goes on along the minus strand of NW_027281228.1, from coordinate 93,290 downwards.
AAAGAGGTGACCGAGAGGTGATCACTCTGTTGCCACAATATCACCCAGCTGACAAATGATCCTACGTCTCCATCTATGTGTCTGTCTCTCTTTCTGTGTCTCTTTTTTGTCTCTCTCGTATTTTGGCTCCGCCCTCTCTCCGTACAATCCCTACTTAATTATCTTAATTAATTATAGTGGTGAGATTCATTGTTCCCTCAGCTTTCGTCAAAAAATCTGATTATGAATGGAGGAAAACCAAGCCATACCTCCTAACCCGTGTGTTTTCTCTCTCTTCTCCTCCTCCTCCACCTTCCATCCATCCGTCCCTCGCTCCTTCCATCCGTCACTCCATCGCTCCTCCGTCTATTAGCTCATGTGTTTGGATGCTGTCACCTCGGTGTGAAAAGCAAACCCGGTCCTTCCCACGAGAGCAAACTCACACGCGGAGGGAGCTAACCACACACACACACACACACACACACACACAAATGAACACATGTACGCATGCACACACACACAAACGGCCCCTGTATCTCTTTGGTCAAATTAAATTGTCAGCAAGTGTCAACAGTGTGTGCCCGTGTGTGTGTGTGTGTGTGTGTGCGTGTGCTGACTGAATGTGGGGTTATCCCAGGTTTTACATAATGCGTGTGAAAGTGTAGCTGTCAGTACTCCAGGTGTGTTTGTGTTTCCACTGTCCACACACACACACACACACACACACACACACACACACACACACTGTGTGTCCACGCTGTTACAGGAAGTCTGCTTGGCTTTACAGGGCTTTTTGCCGTGTCATATCCTGTGGTGAAGGTCACAACTACAATAACAGTGTCAGTGCAGCTCGCCTTGCCCTGTCCTGTCCTGTCCCGAGTCACTGTCATCAGAACTCTGTAGGCCAGATTCTCTCCTTTAGGTCTGATTTCAGATCTGTTTCATGCTCAGGTTCAGGCATAACTGTCTGTCAGGGGGAAATACAAGCAATGTCTGATGAGGAAATCACACTGAGGGAGTTTAAATTGATGGTGGATGAAATTTAAAAGCATTAAAAAAAATTCCAAGACAAGAAAATGAAGACGGGTCCTATGCAATTGGCATAAAGAACAGGTTAGGAGAGGGGATGAGAGAGGAGAAGAAAGAAAGAAAGAAAGAAAGAAAGAAAGAAAGAAAGAAAGATGTGGCTCTGTCTAGGCCGCTATAGTTCAAGATGAACACAACTCTTCTTTCTCTCAAGCCTTTGCTGTAGCTCTCTCTCCTTCTCTCTCTCTCTCTCTCTCTCTCTCTCTCTCTCCCCTCTCTCTGTCTTTGAGTTGAAAGCATCAAGCTGCTCAACCCTCATGAGAGAGCTTTCAGTAACAATGATGCTCTGTGTGTGTGAGTGTGTGTGTGTGCGTGTGCATGTGTGTGGTCTTGAGTTGCAATACCTGTTAACCCTCAGAGTGGACGGTACACCAACACACACACACACACACACACACACACACACACACACACAAGGACAGTGCAATATCCTGGTATTTAACAATAACGAAGATAATGAGGTGAACATACAAAACATTCATTCACACATGTATTAATGAATTCATTCACCTCTGATAGGATGTAAAGTAGCTTGCAAGTGCTCCATGTTTATGGCAAGTTAAAGAGGCACTCTGGTTCACTCTAGTGGTCTAATAGAGGTACTACAACATAACACCTTCAGCCCTAGAACTGCCAGCCAGCTAAACCAGCATGGAGTCAGTCTGCCAGTCAATAAGCTAGACAGTCAGCCAGTCAGCCTGCCAGCAGACCAGGCAGCTAGCCCGCAACCAATCAGCTACAGTAGATGAACAGTGGTAATCCCCTGTTAAATCTTCAGTCACTTTATTAGATCCAGTGCAAACTCCATTGCTGAATCCTCCTCTGTAATCATATTGATGTTCTGTCAATGCCACGTGGGATTTTGAGGAAATCCGGACAGATTTCGTAGTAATCGTGCAAATATTGTTTTTCTCCATGCTCCTTATCTTTACGTGGAAATACAAGCTGATGGGGGGGGGGCAGGAAAATTGTCCTAAATTGTAGACTCAGGACATCAGAAATTGAGCAATGTAATATTTCAGAAATATTGGTGAAATGAAACAATTTCCCTAGGGACGCCCAATAGCCTCATCAAAGACCCTGATCATGTTACATGCTTTTAGTATACCACTCACAAATTGCAGAGCATTGGTCTATATGAAAACCAAGGAAATCTGTAGTGTGTAGTGAATACTGACCACACACAGAGTGAACTACTAACATTTACTGTATGCGTAAAAAAAAGTCAATTTCCGCCTATTCAATTCATACTGAAACCCAAACCCACATGCGGATGAACATTCATGACTGTCCGCGTCTTTATTGACCTTATGAGAGTTCACGCGGCGCCGGGTGGTCACGTTGCACCGATCGATGTGACTGTCACCAAGATCACAGGCCATTACTGATCGATGACCCATCACAAACACAATCCAGACGTATCCAGGGGGCGAATGCCAGCGTCACTGACATGACTCCTGTGGCATTCAAACCTTCAGGAGTGATGCGGTCTGTTTAAAGGAATAGTACACCCAAAAATTTAAATTCAGTCATCGGGTGAGTGTTTTTTCCTCATACAGTTGAAAGTAGACAAAGTAGACAATGACCGAATTTTATTTTTTGGGTGAACTATTCCTTTAACTGACATTTTCATATGAGTAAATTTCCGTTGTGCTACTCTCTGTCACCGCTTGACACAACGCAATAGCGATTCACCCTATAATCTCATCTCCCATTTTGTCATCTAAGTGGACTGAAGTTGCTGAAACAACTTTCTCAGACCGTTGGACAAGCGGATAGAAATAGAAAACATAGAACCTCAGCATTGGGTTCACAACGCCGATTCCTGTCCCTCCATGTTTTTCCAGAGCATTCCTAGAGCGACAGATGTGTATTTTAAGGTGGACATTTAGCCTAGCTGGTGATTTGAGGCTACTGTGGTGGTAGTGTGTGTGTGTGTGTGTACGTATGTGTGTGTGTGTGTGTGTGCTGCTGTGTGGTTCCTCAGGGAATGTTCTAGATGAATTTCCCCCGTAGATCCTCGGAGAGTTCACACTGTAATTAGTGGCTCCGTTTCCTGCGGCGGAATATTCCTTTAACTGGCTGGCACCGGGGTGCCACCCTGAGTGTGTGTGTGTATATGTACTGGATGTGTGTGTGTGTGTGTTTATGCATAAGCATGTTTGTGTCTATGTTTGTACGTATATGCATTCATCTAAGTGTCCATTTCTTGTTTGTGTGTGTCTGCATGTTCATGTATAGTGCTGCTGGTATCGTTATGTGTGAAGTTGTTTGAGTGTATTTGGGTGCCTGTGTATGTGTGTGTGTGTGTGTGTGTGTGTGTGTGTGTGTGAATTGGTGGGAAAGCAGTGGCAGTTAATTAGTGTGTGGGTGTAATTGCTCAGCGGTCATTAAGCAACACAAACGGTTGGCTATTTATCAGCTTCACTGCGCACATGCACACACGCACACATGCACACACACACACACACACACACACACAAACACAAACACACTATCCCCTCATGGGACAATAAAGACATGAAACACACACACACACACACACACACACACACACAGAGTTGACCCTTTCCAATTGTCTACACACTCATACAACAGTATTGTGAATTCTTTCAATATACAACAGTGATTTATAAGCTTTTTCATTTGCTGTTCCAGGGAAAAATCCTCTGGTGCACAGGAAGTGATGCGTTTTCTATATCCGGTGTTGTTTGGAATAAATAGAGTACTGGGTAACTGGGCAGTTTACATAAGCAGCAACAGCAAGTGCAGTGCAAAAACAACACAATGCCCGCCAAAAATGGTTTCACACTAGTTTAGAACTGGGGCTATACAGAAATGCAAATTTGCATGATCCCCAGGGAAAGACAGCAGTAATCATACAACTTTGAACAGGTCGGTAATGAGTAGGAACAACGAGAGGTTTGAAGTTTAGTGTGAAGAGGTGAGAAACTGTACAGTGTTAGAGAAAATATTCCTCATGTAATTTTCCATTACAAACACTGATAAAGGTTTCAGCTATGTTGTCAACAACGTGAATAATGTGTGTTATGATGGGATGATTTGGTACTGAACTGAGTACACCTCTCTGCTGTCTGCACTGACCCTACAAGACCTGTGTGTCTGTGTGTGTATGTGTGTGTAGGTGTGTGTCTGTGTGTTAATAAGAGCAACACTCTATCTACAGTATCCATATATTTATGCTTGGAGAGAGAGAGAGAGAAAGAGAGACATTGCCCTTGGGGCCACTCCCAGTTAGTCTGTATGCCATTGGCTAAAACCAGATCACATGGCTCTTTCCCACGCCCATATATGGAGCTCGGGGGGTGGAGTAAAGCAGGAGAGCGGGAGGAGGGATGGCTAGACAGGAGTGAGCTGTGGAGGGTCCACTCTGCAGGGAACTGTGGAGGAGAGAGGAGGGGAGAGAGACATAGAGAGTGAGGGAGAGAGAGAGATGATAGATAATAGTAGTTGTCATGATGGTGCATGTGCCAGATAGCTGTGCTGCAGTTGACAGGCTTTCTCTAATAATAATCTAAGCTTCTTTAATTTAGTTTATAAGAGTTTACATCACAGCTGGTTTCACTGTCCACTTTATCTTAGTGCTTGTCCAGTGTGTAACTCTGTCACTAGAGGCTTTTCTGTTAGTGACATGAAGCAAATGAAAAAAGTCAGTGCAGCTGTCACTAGGTAAAGTTATTCAAGTTACACTTAGACCTTGTAGTTTAGCTGGTTAGAGCCAGAACTTGTGTTACCAGCATTAGGACTGGTAATTAAGTTGCCCAGTTAAGGATAGTTAATGGGAACCAGTGGCGATGTCGGAGCGATGCAACCTCAAGACCCTGACGGCGGCTCTCTGTTGCTTCTACCACAAGAACTCTGTCATCACCGCAAAGGTGAGAGACAAAAGGGAGAGTGTGTGTGTGTGGTCGGGTATATGGATGTGTGCAGGTATACAGTGTAAATTATGTGTGAATGTGCCCATGGGAGTCTGTGCTTGTACTGGTGTGTGTATGGCTGCATGCATATAAGCGTGCATATGTGCAAGTTTGTTTGTGCATGCCTGTCTTTCTGCCTTTCTTTCTTTCAGTGTGTGTGTGTACACGGGTGTGTGTGTCAGTATTAGAATCTATCATCCATGGATAAAACTGAATCTTTTAGTTTGAATATAAAGGAAAAGCAGTGTTTGGTTTGTTTTTAGAATATAAATCTCATCCCTTTTGGGAGATTTGCTTTTGTTCGAAATCTCTTGCTCAAGACTCTACTTATAATCTGCTGGTTTGAAGAGCTGAAAGCTGGTTTGTCAGGGCTAAACCTAATCAGTTGTTGTTTTTTTATTTTAAAGGAGACTGGAGGACACTGTACAGTCCACACTGGGACATTAAAAAGCAAAGCATGGGGGTCTGGTTGAAAAGAATGAGGCACGTTGCCCTGTAGAAAGAGCATGTTCTAGCCTGACCATTGAGCAAAATCTAACTGCACTGAATAGAGTGCTCCTTTCTCCCTCTCTCTCCCTCTCTGTGAATTGAACACTGGGCTTTTATTGCTCTGACCAGACGCACTCATAAATGACTGACTGTGTGACTGTGTGTGTGTGTGAGATATATAGCTGGCTTCATCCATAGCTAATGCTGGCAGACAGACAGGACAGTGTGTGATGCTGGCATGGGGAGAGACAGATAGAGAGGGAGAGCATGAGAGCTAAGAGAGGTGAGGGTGATAGCCCTCATGGGGATGATATACTACTAACTTGTGATAGTTTGTCTTCTTTATGACGTCAGTGAAGTGTATAAATACCATTAACTTGATTGGATGGAGCCAGCGGCGTTGCAGCAGGCTGAGATGACGTGGTTTGAGCCAGGAGATGATCAGTTCTGTGCCACAACGAGAGTCCATTTACACCTGGTATTAAAATGTAATCTGTATCCGGATATCTTATCTGGATAAAACGCATGTTAATGCAAGGTGTAAATGCACATGTCATGGAAATGGGATCTGCCAGAAAACCTCAAGAGGTGATAGGATCTCAGCCAGAGTCAGCTAGGTGGAAATATAATCTGTACAGTGTGAGAAAAATTGGCCCCTAGGGTAAAAACATCATGACTGCGGGTAGACACATCATCACCGAGGGTAGAAAAGACATGACTGTGGGTAGAATCGTCATCACTGCGGGTAGAAACATCATCACCAAGGATAGAAATGTCATCGTTGAAGGTAGAAACATCATCACTGAAGGCAGAAATGTCATCACTGAAGGTAGAAACATCGTCACTGAAGGTAGAAACGTCATCACTGAGGGTAGAAACATCATCACTGAAGATAGAAACGTCATCACTGAAGGTAGAAACGTCATCACTGAGGGTAGAAACATCATCACTGAAGGTAGAAACGTCATCACTGAGGGTAGAAACATCATCACTGAAGGTAGAAACGTCATCACTGAGGGTAGAAACATCATCACTGAAGGTAGAAATGTCATCACTGAGGGTAGAAACTTCATCACTGAAGGTAGAAATGTCATCACTGAAGCTAGAAACTTCATCACTGAAGGTAGAAATGTCATCACTAAAGGTAGAAACGTCATCACTGAAGGTAGAAACTTCATCACTGAAGGTATAAATGTCATCACCGTGGGTAGAAACGTCATCACTGAAGGTAGAAACATCATCACTGAAGGTAGAAACATCATCACTGAAGGTAGAAACGTCATCACTGAAGGTAGAAATGTCATCACTGAGGGTAGAAACATCATCACTGAAGGTAGAAATGTCATCACCGTGGGTAGAAACGTCATCACTGAAGGTAGAAACATCATCACTGAAGGTAGAAACATCATCACTGAAGGTAGAAACATCATCACTGAAGGTAGAAATGTCATCACTGAGGGTAGAAACATCATCACTGAAGGTAGAAATGTCATCACTGAAGCTAGAAACTTCATCACTAAAGGTAGAAACGTCATCACTGAAGCTAGAAACTTCATCACTGAAGGTAGAAATGTCATCACCGTGGGTAGAAACGTCATCACTGAAGGTAGAAACATCATCACTGAAGGTAGAAACATCATCACTGAAGGTAGAAACATCATCACTGAAGGTAAAAACATCATCACTGCGGGTAGGAATGTCATCACTAAAGGTAGAAGCATCATCACTGATGTAGAAACGTCATTACTGAAGGTAGAAACATCATCACTGCAGGTAGAAATATCATCACTGCAGGTAGAAACGTCATCACTGAAGGTAGAAACATCATCACTGAAGGTAGAAACATCATCACTGCAGGTAGAAACGTCATCACTGAAGGTTGAAACATCTCCGGAGCCTCTGCTCTTGTCTGACCCACCAGGACAACATACCAAAAATGGAATATTCTCATCCCTTGAGGTTGAGCAGTTTGGGGCAACAATGGTGTGAAATTGGACAGTTTCTACAGAAATAGACCAGTATATGAAGATATCTCAAAGCAGAAGGCAGAGCAAGGAAGATGACCCTTTCCAGGGTAAAGAAAAAGTAAGTCCTGGCTGTACAGCTACACCTGCCATGTTAGTTGTTACTGCCACTACCCCCCACTTGCCTGCTTTGCATAGTGTGTGCCAAAAATATGATCTGATTGCAATGCGGAAAGAAAGTAGACGACAACACATAAATACAAGGTGCAAATGCAAAGGGTGTAATTGGATTGTTCATCATCCCGATAGTATATGCAAACATAGACGTAGTGTATTTGAATACCAGGTCAGAGATTTAAAGCTGCAATAGGCAAGATCTTTATGTAGAAATATATCTGTCTTATCAGCCTAAATCACAGAGAAGACCACCCCATCCCTACAAATGGAAACACCATAGATTCCCACTGTTTGACCGAATACATTTCTGGTGTTGGGTACGGTCACTGGCAGAAAAATCTCTTCCATCCACAGAAAGTGACGATTCGAAACTTAAGAGCGAATTCCAAAACTGTCTCCTAAACAGAATAATATCCAACTAAAATGAAAAAGTGTCAAGGTATCCCTTTAAAAAGATCTGATATGTTGTGCCTGTGTGCAGCCAGGCTGGCTTGGCTGGAAAATCTCTTCAGCTGCCCTCATCTGACTCTGAATCTGTTTAGTACGGGTGGCCCTGATGGGACTCAAACTTGTGACCTGAGCAATGTAATCAGCCTGCTCAAGCCACTGAACTGCACAGGAAAATCACCAGTGCTATTATCCTATTATCCCCATCTCCATCTCTCTCTTTCTAGCTCTCTTTTTTTTATCTGTCTATCCTCCTTTCTCTATCTCTGTCTCAGACTTTAGATCATTCCCAGCACTCTCTCATCTTCCTCCCTCTCTCCCTCCCTCTCGTTCTGTCTGTCTCTCTCTCTCTCGCTCTCTCACTCTCTCTATCCATGCTTCCAACGTCTTTAGTCTGTTTCCAACAAGCCCGGGGTTTTATTCCGTTCTCTTTCTCTCAGTCTTGTCTTTTTTTTCTCTCCTCCGTCTGTTTATCTGGGAGGCCGCCAGTCAGCCCAGAGGTCCAGCCTTTCTGCTCTCTGGTGTGTATGTGTGTGTGTGTGTGTGTGTGTGTGTGTGTGTGTGTGTGGTAATAAATTTTAATCTCTCAACCTGTCCTCCAGGCTCATCTCATACTCTTGGTCATGACAGACTCCATCAGAAGCAGACCTTTGACCCATTTTGCCTCCCAAACCATAGTTTAACAAACAGTTTAGCAATGGAGGGAGCATTTGGAGACTCGGCAGATTATCTTATATGCTGTGTGTCATTTTTACCCAAAGCTTGCAGCAGAGTAATTCCATGCATACTGATTATATGTGCTCCCATTGGGAAATGAACCGCCCCAAAAACAGAGACGGAGACAAACAGTACAGTAGCAGGGCAAAAGTGTCTGTCAGAGTCCTCTCTTTACAGTGCAAGCTTCTTTTTCTCCTTTTTTTTTCTCCAATGGAAAGGTCTTCTCACTGATATTGCTGAGGGCTCCGCATGTTTTTTAGCTCTTAGCGCTGCAAGTTTCAACCTTTTCAAAAGATCCCAGTGCTTCGGACAGGCTTCTCAATACTGTCGCTGCAGCAGTTGGAGCGCTTAAAGGATATGGAAGCAAATCCCCACACAAACTCACATACACACATACGCACTGTAGAGCGATATCTTGGAGATGGCACTGCTTTACGCCTCCTGGCCTAAACACGGGAAGTGCCACTCACTTAGTTGTGTGTAAACAGGAAAGGTGGGAACTTTAGGATAAAAGACCCAAGATGCAGAGATCCAGAGATCTGTAGCTATTGGCTGTCATCACCCCAGACAGCTTTCTGACTGCCAGTACAATTAAACATAAAAGTCAGAGACAGAGAGAGAATCTGGGTTTCTCTCCCAGTATTTTTACTCAGATTGTGATATATCAAACTTGAAAGGCTTAAGGGAAACAACACATTTTTCTATGTATTTCTATGTAATGTGTACGTTCCATGGAGGTGCAGATAGCGATGAAAATGCATTTGTTGAATAATAATGATGTTGCATTAAGCTATTTTCCATCTTTCTACTGGATGTGTTTTCTCAAGTACTGTACGTACTGGCTTCAACCGAGCTGATGGAAACGCATCTAATTTGCATTTTGTGTGACATTTCAAAAGTTCATCTAGATTCCACTTGACAGTTGGATGGAAACTTAGCTAGAGACGCCGAGGAACGGAGAGAGGGAGGGAGGGAGAGAAATTGGGAGGATCGGCAAGGGAGAAGCACAAATAGAGAGAAGAGGAAATGCCAGATAAACAGCAGCCCAGACAGTTGTTATTTTAATGATGATGATAATGATGATGACGATGGCCCTCTCGAAAACCATTTGATGATTATCGCCCTCTTTGGCCACACTGCAAAAAATCTTTTTTTGTTAAAAGTGAAGTGCCTTATTTCAAGTCACCGACACTTTTTTTCTAGAAGCAAGTGTAAAAAGAGAAATTGGAAATTAAGTGGAATTTTCTCATTGTGCTGGCAGAATGAAAAACAAGATTGTATGAAAAACAAGATTTTAAGGCTGAATTATGAGGCTAAATGGCTTGTTAAGATGCAGACAGGTAATGAAAATGAATCTCCCGCAAGGTTTTCTCACTATAAAAAATGATTTTGTCATTGTAAAAGAGGATTTTAAGAGTGTGATTTCTGTACTGAATTTTTTTTAATTTAGCAGCTTCTAACCAGTGTAATTCCATTTTTACTGTTTTACCTCAGGCAGCGTTCAGGCACTTTTGGCATTTATCATCTGGCACAGTTTTCACATCGTAGTTATGATCTTGGATATATAGGTCCATCCAAGAAGAGGTGTCATCCAACAATCTAGGGTTCAGTGCTTTCCCATAGCACTCACCGCAGTGATAACACATGGAGGATTTGGGCAAGACGAGGATTCTAAATGTTAGGGAGAGTGTGTATTTGATCATGTGTGTGTGTGAGATGATGAGAAGTGAGAATTAGAATAAAAGGTTATTTGTCTTCACCTCGCTGAGCTCGAAAGACAAGCAGCTTACCGTTGTTGTCCGCTGCCTCTGATTGGTCACGAGCTGGACTGGCACGGGAACAGAAAGACCTGATTTTGGACTCAGGGCTCGTCTCTTGCTGTCTGAACAGAGAGGAGCCACGTGCGATTTCACAGTTTCAAGGGGTTTTTGTTTTTTTTCTGTTCTTCCAGGAAATCCAGGGTACCGTGATTAAGTCGAGGGGAATCCAATCACCGTTGAAATCCATTTGAATAATGCCTTTTGTTTTTGGTTGGTCTTACTGTAAAACTGCTCCTAGGTTGGCGATTTGAGTAAGAGATTATTGTTAAGGCGTTTCAGTTCCAGTAGATTATGCATACAGGATGAGAGGAGGATGAGGATGAGAGGATGACATGTGATTCACCTTGACCTATGGAGCTGCATGAACATTTAGGATATTTGTCTGGTGCGTGTCATTATCGGTCAAGCTCCCGCCACCGTCTGTTATTAGTGTGATCATCATAATCATCATTGTAATCTTCTTAATTGCCATCATCATTATCATTATTGCTGCAATCGTCATAATAAACCCTTTGCTGCGTTCGCACTGTGGCCTAAAACAAAAAGCCACGCTGATAATGGGAGGTCAGTCACAGTCTTCACCACAGTCCTCGTGTTGCCATGGCGATTTTGATAAACGAGAGAGTCCGACCATCCCATGTGCACTGAGCCAATAAAATATGATCCGTTAAACCAGTGCTTCCCAACCTTTTTCCTTAAGGGGGCCTCTATTCTATCACTGAGTAAACAGACGACCCCTGACGAAGTGACATATTTTATGGATATTTCATATTATATTCAATGCATAACAATCACAGCACAGAACAACTGATAACTGTACAATGAACCCAAATTGTGAACGCAATAACTGCAGGAAGTTTGTGTAAAACGAGCAATTTGGATGAATATTGAGCAGATTATGTGAATATTGCATCAGAGATTAGTTTTCCTGATATTTTTATGAACGTTTTATACAATTCTCTGTATTATATATTTTTAACATCCATACTTATTATGCTTATTTCGGACAAATTCAGTGTTTTCTTCTCCCTGACGCTCGTTCTATTAGCTCTTTGGTTGTTTTAACTGTGCACTTTTCTAATGCACTACATTTAGTTCTTTTCTTCATAAAAAGTTATGAAATGCTGAGATATACTGTATATATATATATATTTTTTTAAGTTTTCTTACATCCCTTAAAACCAAGAAGGCCTTGCGACCCCCCTGTGAAGCTTTGGCGGCCCCTAGTGGGGGTCGGGACCCCCAGGTTGGGAACCAGTGCGTTAAAGAGCATCGTGTGACCGTGTGACTTGACTTGACTCATTTGCAATATTTCATTTCATTTCAAAATGTGTCAAAGGCCATGCTTTTGCATAACATTTTAAACCCAATTCCCACTGTAAACGAATAGGAAGCTCAGCAGGGAACTGGAATATCAGAATGAGAAAGGTCTTGTCTTCACTGGAGGACGAGTCAAGAAAAGGGGGACAAACGTGTATATTTTGCTCAACTGGCTCCACGTCCAGTTTGTCTTCACCTCCACAGTAGAGAGCAAAAGTTGGGGAAATGTAACTTTTGTCTCCAAGTTTTGTCTGTGGCAATAGAAAACAATGAACATCCATTTTTCCATCTACCGCATGCTGCCACAGTGTGAGTGCAGCATTAGTTCAATGTCACCGGAGATGTTTCGACCATTGACTTTGGAAGATGTTCGACTTTATGGGTTAGTCAGAAAGTGAAAACCTGTGCATACTGTAGGCATGGAGAGGAGGAGGGAATAGTAATGAGGCGGGAAAGGCAGGCTGCCAAAAAGCCAAATACTGTACCGTTACTACTGTCACACACACACACACACACACACACACACACACACACACACACACACACACACACACACACACACACACACACACACACACACACACACTCACGCATGCATGATGGAGGTCGGTACAGTATAAATGAAATGAGAGGATGACATCATATTGCAGGGTTTTTATTAAAGACCAGCCTGTAAAAAAATACACTCCTTCCTCCTTTCCTTCCATCTTTCCCCCTTCACTCCTCTTTTCCTCCCTCCCTCTTTCTTTGCTCATCTCTCTCTCTCTCCCTCTGCACTTCCACTCCTCTTTTCCTCCTTCCTTATGTACGTCATCCATCTCCGTGTGTTTCCCCTCCATCCATACCTCCTCCTTACTGCCATGCCCCCCCCCCCTATGCAATGTGACTGCAGAGGTAATGTTAGTTTGCTACAATATGCGACACATTATACAATACACGGACAGAACAAGACCCTCTGCATATATATTATATATATTATATGATGATATGTGCTTTGAGTATTAGCGGCACTAATCAAATCTCTGAATTGTATAATTAGCACAATATCGCACTCCTAGAGGCTTGTGATTGGCTGTCTGGGTGTGACTGGCTCTGTGCCTGCAGTATCTACCATAGAGACAGATACTTTATTCATACTCATTATATGATGGATGGATGGATGGGTTGTAAAGTTAAAATGTAGTAAAACGACATCCGGTAGATTTACTGCTCCATTGCCTGTATATGGTGTGTGTGTGTGTGTGTGTGTGTGTGTGTGTGTGTGTGTGTGTGTGTGTGTGTGTACAGTCTAGTTGATATTTTATTGAAGCTACAACGGAGGCAAGTGAATCCAAGTTAATACTAACCACCAACTCTCCTCTTTGATGACAATACTGTTCAATTCACTTCTGAAGGACAAGGAAAACAAAATGTAAGACAATATAAGTGAGATACAAGCTCCATTTCCTTCATCCCTTAACCCCTAACTCCCTCCTCTTTCTCCTCCCTGTCTCCATCCTCCTCCTTCCCTTCCTCCTCCTCCTCCTCCTCTTCATCCTCATCCTTCCTGCCTCCCTCCTCCTAAAATATACAAAAAACTTTCCTGGACTTAGTCTGCTGCTACTTCTCTTTGGTGTGTTACTCCCTTCCTAACCACAACAGAGGATCACCTGCAGGCTGTGGCGTGTGTGTGTGTGTGTGTGTGTGTGTGTGTGTACAGTTAAGTTTGTGCGTGCTTACGTTTTTTTTCATGCTCAGGTTTTTATGTTTGCATGTGTGCAGTGGTGTATGTGAAATTAATATATGTGTGTGTGCACAGGATGTATTCTATTTAATATCAGTCATATTAGCATTTAATATTCAGTATTTTACAACTATATTTCTTCATATGTGTCTTTCACTTAACCTAAGTTGGACTCTAGCTTGGATTGGATGGCTCTGGCGCATTAGCCTTCATTTCAATAAAGTTTCAACTTTTGAAACTGTTTGCCCTGCTCACTCCAACCTCCCACAGTGACATGTGGTGGTAGAAGACAAGAGGAATATCAGTATGGACTAATGAAATATGTAGGAAATGTTGCTGGGTAAATATTGGTCCATGCCCATGATTCTTCTGGCTGGAGGCGAGCTGTAAAAAGCAGAACAACCACCCAGAGGTGATGTACAATACAGAGCTGGGCATCAGATTTATTGAAATAATATAGAAAAGTGAGGCAATTCTGTATTCCATTCTGCTTTCAGCTGCATTTGTATTCAAATTGTTTTTAGAGAGATTTACCTAGTGAAATGTTTTAGCCAGCTTTGAATTAAGTGTGAATCCATTGGCACCGAAGCAAATCCACGCTTAATAAAGTTTGTTTGAAGTGGAGGTAAACTGACCCGGGGTTAAGTGTTAGAATGTGTATTCATGTCCGTGTGCAGTATTGGCAATTATGAAAAGTCTTCCACGCCAATTTAAAACAGCACCTGAATCATTTTTTTATGACTCCCGTAGAGCAGACAGATACTTTATTGCCCTCCCGAGAGGAAATTAGTTTTCACTGCCTGCACATGGAAACATTGAAAACCAGTAATACAGCAAGTCTATGGCATATAAATGACATGTTCATAACAGCAGAAATCTAGATAAGCCTAAAAATAAATGGCTCGTAACACCTTGAGCTGTTCAGAGTGTGAGTGTGCATGTGTGAGTTAAAGCAGGATAATTACATTAAGATTGTTACTAGCATTTGACCCATGTCATGTTACTGTATGTAAGGATACAGTCATACACAGTCATTCTGTCTATGGCTCTGGATTATACTGTACATGGAGTCAATATTCCATATAGTGAAATCAATGTGCCCATGGTCAGAAGATTCAATACCACTGGCCCTGGGCACCCCCACCTCATACACACACACACACACACACATACATACATACATACACACATAGACAGTATATACCACAAAAGCACAAGTCATGCTACATTGGGTAGTAGTAGTAGTATTTGGTAAAATCAGAGCATGGGATGAGCAGTATGAACCCAAGCTGGTTCTGGTCTGTTCTGTTCTATTGTTTTTCTGCTCAGATGCTGTAATAGGATATGATGATTTCCTGTCACGTATGGAGACATGGAGACTGAGGGCAGAGAGGTCTATTCTAATGACTTTAGAGAGAGGGAGAGGGAGAGAGAGAGAGAGAGAGAGAGAGAGAGACAGGTAGAGAAGCAAAAGAGGGGGAGAGAGAGAGATGAAAGCATGCAGAAGGTTTCAGTTTCATGAGGATGCTTATAGACTTATTTCCAATTTCATGTGCATGGCTCAATAATTCCCTTTTAGAGAGAGAGAGAGAGAGAGAGAGTGTGTGTGTATGTGTGTGTCAGTGCTCTAGTATGTCATTGTAAGCTCATAGTCTTGGTCCACGTAGGTCTTGGATCAAAGTCTTCTTCAGAGGTCTTCCACGTTTTGAATGATCAATGTCTCCAGGCAGTTTTCAAGGCTCCTTTCCACCGAGCAGCTAATGTCAGCAGCACTAGCAATATGTGCACCAGGGAAAATATGACAAGTTTCAATTTCAACTCTGGTTGTCCACCAGCATTAGCATAGCATTATAAAAACCATGTAGTACCGCTGCAGAAATTCACTACACTACTTGTGGTATTACTTTTCCAATACACTCCCAAAATTGGTAGTAGCATCCTCTGTTACCTTCAAATACATCAGGATAAGTCAGCTCCCTCTGCTGTGAATGATTACAGAAACCGAATAGCGTTGATGTTCCATGTTCTTGTCATGCTTTTGTCCGATAAAATCAAAGTGGCAGGAATACTTACCGTTTTTGTCCTTTTGTTTGTTTTTTTTACTATTTTTATTGGGGTTTTTGGCACAAAACATACACCATCTCTATAGATTTCCTCCAAAACATAAGAAAATATATACATATATGCATATCCATACAAATACACACACACACTGCTCCTAGTGATGGGTCAAATGCAGAGGACAAATTTCCGAAAAAAAAAAAAAAAACCATATACACACACATATATAGTATATACATGTGCACATATACATACATACATATATACACATATACATACGCATACACACACACACACATATTCATACCTATACACATAAATAAAATATTTGAATGGTATGAAAATCTCCAAATACTCAAAAACACATAACACATAAACACATAAAAACACATAAATTATATAAATACTAAAAACACAAACAAAACAAACAAAACAAAGCAAAAAAAAAAAAAAAAAAGTTAATTTACATTTATTGCTTATAATAGCCTACATTTATAGTACATACCAGGCCAATTCTAAGGTTCAGTACAGTCTTATTGAAGTAGTTTATAAATGGTTGCCATATTGCATAAAACCTGCCTACACTGTCTGTCCTTTTCAAGCCTAGTGTGAGAGGTCAGTGACTAGCTATGAGGAAAATAAATCAGTGGATGGGGGTGGAATCAAGTTCTCTTATCTCAACATGTTCTGCATCATTTTCATATGAAACATCCCATATCTGTTTCCTCCTCATTGCCGTTGTCTCATCACTCAACTTAAAAAAAACAGCAACTTCTTGGCTGCATTCAAGTCTTCCATATTCAAATTCTCTTTCTGCTTATTTTTAGTGAAATGTTTACACTGTACAGCCTCAGTGCTTGTCTTTCTGTGTGTGTGTGTGTGTGTGTGTGTGTGTGTGCGTGCGTCAGGTAAGGGCGTGTATGGAGGCGGGTCAGGGCAGCTGGGTGGGGTCATGAAGATGACATCACATTGGGAGGCGAAGGAGGGAGGGATGAAGAGAGGAAAAACACTGAGGAGAGAGAGAGAGAAAGAGAAAGAGAGAGAGAGACAGTGTGGATGTGTCGCTCGAGCGAGAGAAACTGAAAGTGCGAGAAAGAGAGTTTGTGTGTGTGTGAGACGTGAGCTGGGGAGTAGTAGAGAAAATGGTGTAAAAGTGTGTGTGTGTGCACCTATGTGTGTGTGTGTGTGTGTGTGAAAAAGAGAGACAGAGCGAGCTATGCAGAGACCCAGCAGTTGTCATGTAAGTGTGTTTGGTGTGTGTGTTGTGGTGCAGGTGGCCATGTTACTGAGGTCTTTCTGTCCTTCACTATTCCTACTTTTCATATTTCTCATATTTCCACATGAATTATTTGGCTGGATGGCTGAATTAGATTAAACCATTAAATCTCTGCCGTGGCTTTGTTGTCTAATTTATAGCTTGTCATGTTTTTGCCAGCCTTCAATCAATTTTGTTTCATTCTGGAGTTCATTATAGTGTTAATTATAGGAGTTCATTATACTGAGTTAATTGATATTGGAAAATGTTTGAATTATAGTCCCATTCACTGCTACTACACTATCAGGATATTGTACTATACATGAATGAAACATGAGAAAACCCAAAATTTCACAACACTCTCTGTTCCCTCCTCCTGTACTCTCTCCTGTCTCGAATTTAAAAAGAAAAACTACTTTTGCTTCCATGCTCTTGTTTCTTCATCTAATGATTTTTATTAATAAGCCACAATCATCTGTTGTGTCTTTGACCCTTGACCTCTGCACTATTAGTTGCTTGTAATGTTGATTTAGGAACTGAGCCTTACTTCATTGTTGTGATCATTGTAAGTCACTCTGGATAGGAGTGTCAACAGTGAAGTCACCCACAGCACTGAGGTCTGTTTCTATGTGTTTTTCCACGTCAGTGAAGTGTGTTTTCTGTGTGCTTTCGGTCTTCCCAGTTCTCCAGAGACCAGTTCATCATGGACTGTCCCTCGGAGAAACTTCGCAGGGAGCTGGAGGAAGAGCTGAAGACCAACTGCGAGGAGCCGAGAAGCCACGCGTGGTACCACGGAGCTATACCCAGACAGGTAGAACACACACACACACACACACACACACACGCAGGTCCATCTGAGTCATGAGTCCCTCCCATTAACAGCCTGGGTAGAAACTTGTTGAACCAGATCACCTATTATTAGCCTGGCATAGTTCATACACACACACACCACTTACAGGGAGATTATAACTTAAATAGTGGCCTCAGCAGTAAAGCTGGGGTTATAACATTAGGTCAATGTGAAAAGCCCTCATGCGGTTTGGTGAGTGTGTGTGTGTGTGTGTGTGTGTGTGTGTGTGTGAGACAGAGAGAGAGCGAGAGAAAGAGAGTGTGTGTGCTCCATGTGAAAGCCCAGTCTTTATCAAGCTCTCCTTAGAGATGTAATCGGTTTTAATAAGGCCCTTCCTCTGGCTAAACTAAACTACCATTATATACTAGGCTGTATAAACACTGGCTTAATTAAAGTCTGTAACTGTGTGTGTGTGTGTGTGTGTGTGTGTGGGTGAGGGAGAGAGAGAGGAGAGGAGTGTAAAAGAGCGAACAAGAGAGAGACAGAAATAAAGACACATTTTCAGTGTATTCCTATGGAGCTATACGTGTTACCAGCATGTCATACTACTGTTTGAATGAAATATTAAAGCCCAAGTCCACACTACTGGCTTTGGCTATGAATTGAAGACATTTTGTAAATCTAAAGTCCATTGACCGATCATGACACAAGGGCTGAAGGTTGTAAACGGTTTCACGTTTGTATGCATTGAAAGAAAAATAGACGTTTATTTCCAAAGAAAATAAATCAAAGAGCAAATTTTCAGTGTGGAATTCAACTATTCAAGAGTCAGCGTGAATGGACCTAAAACTGATATGGCCAAATAAATGCTGGGCTGGGACTTTAAAGAGCTGCATGCCTTACATAACCAGCAGAGCAGCTGGCCTTGAGCTCATAAAGAAGGTAACAGTATAACAGTGTACCATTATTAGATTTAATTAAATGTTTGTACTGTAAACACTGTGTGTGTGTGTGTGTGGGGGAAGGTGGCCTATATGTAACCCTCTGCATTGCTCCAGGTTGCAGAGAACTTGGTGCAGCGGGATGGAGATTTCCTGATCCGTGATTCGCTGTCCAGTCCGGGAAGTTATGTTCTGACCTGCCAATGGCGTAACGCCGCTCAGCACTTTAAAATCAACAAGAAGGTAAGACCATAGATGCACTCATAGAAAACTGGATGCTGGGTGTAGAATTGTTAAAAGTTTACAGTACTAACTCATTTGGTAATGGTTTATTGATGGGAAATGCTACATGTAATAATAATAATAAACTTTATTTATATAGCACTTTTCAAAAAACAGAGTTTACAAAGTGCTTTACAGAGAAAATAGAAACAGACAGAAAGACAGAAGTACAATCAGTTAAAAGCCAAACCATAGAAATGTGTCTTGAGACGTGATTTAAAAGTAGTAACAGATTCAGACAATCTTACAATGGGAGACAGACTGTTCCACAGTCTAGGTGCCATTGCTGCAAATGCTTTATCACCTTTTGACTTAAGTCTGCATGTTGGAACAGCCAACAGACCTTGGTTGGAAGACCTAAGGGACCTTGTGGTCTGGTATGGATGAAGCAACTCAATGATGTACTCAGGTGCCTGGTCATGCAAGGCCTTATATGTAATTAGAAGAATTTTAAACTTAATTCTGAACTCTATTGGAAGCCAGTGTAAAGAGGCTAAGACAGGTGTAATGTGTGACGTACGCTTAGTTTTGGTCAACAATCTTGCTGCAGAGTTTTGAACTAGTTGGAGCCGTCCCAAGGCAGACTGAGTCAGGCAGGTAAACAACGCATTGCAATAGTCTAAACGTGATGTCACAAAGGCATTAATAACCCGTTCAGTGTTGTGAAAAGAGAGAAAAGTACTGATTTTGGCAATGTTCCTTAATTGGAAAAAGCATGACTATACCAGTTTCTTGATGTTCAAAATTTAAGTTAGGGTCAAAGATGACCCCTAGATTTTATGACATAGGCTTAACATTGCTTGTAAAAGAACCTAGGTACTGCTGAATTTGTATTCAGGACCAATAATAAGAACTTCAGTTTTATCTGAATTTAGCTGGAGAAAGTTGTGAGCCATCCAATCCTTGATATCAGCCAAACAATCACGTAAAATGGTCAGCCTGCTGAAATCGTTGGGATTAATTGAAAGATACAATTGCGTGTCATCCGCGTAAAAGTGAAAAGCAATGTCATGCTGGCGGATAATTTGTCCCAAAGGTATCATATAAATGGAAAACGATATTGGTCCAAGAATTGAGCCCTGAGGCACCCCACATGTCATTTCAGAGGCTGATGATGTGAAGTTACCAATAGCCACTGTCAATTTCCTGTTGCAAGTGGCACCTTAAACATTGCAGCCCTAGTATTTTTCTGTAACTACACTAATAAAATAACTCCATTCCTGCCCTCTCCCCTTCAGGTAGTGATGCTGAACGAAGCCTACTCCAGAGTGGAGTATCGGCTGGAGAGGGAGGGCTTCGACAGCGTCCCCGCCCTGATCAGATACTACGTCGGCAACAGGAAGCCCGTCTCCCAGGTGGGTTTGATCAAGGTCGCTCCACATACCCTGGTCTGAAGCAGCAGGTCTGGGAAGGTGCTTTGATACAGCCGATGTCTCAGTGGTCAGTAACATAATGGAAGTTAGTTTTTTCCGTATTTCTGTGCACTCATTGTCACTGGATTTATTCGAAAAATGAGCAATTGGTCATAAATATCAAGCTCTGAAAGGAATACAGTATGATTGGATAAAATGATGAATCAAATCCATGACTCCTTATATTCAAAAATGCATCAAATTCAGTTGTAAATGCACCCAAGATGCACGGGGTGACCTGATCACCCAAACCACTGCTGGAGATGGTCAGACACGGCACATTTGACCACATTCATAATAAACTATAGATGCAATACATCTCTACACCAAAAAAAACTTTAATACATGAAAATATTTGTTAGGAACCTCAGTAAAACAAGGTGTTTACTGTTAGTTTTAAAGGATGGAAATGTTCTAAGAAGAAGTGATGCGCCTGGTAATCCATTATAAATCACTTATGATTGCAAGAAGCCAATCAAACAAAGATATGACAAAAATACAATGCAACAGTATTAGAACTAGAAAAAGATAGAGTTTTTAATTGATTTGTTCCACTGTCTTAAAGAGAATGTATGATGGAGAAAATGTTTTGCTCTGTCCATCTATCTATCTATCTATCTATCTATCTATCTATCTATCTATCTATCTATCTCTTTACGTTCTAGGTGGTGGGAGCCATCATCTTCCAGCCAATCAACAGAGGGCTGCCGCTGCGCTGCCTGGAGGAGAAGTACGGATTGGCCGGCAACCCCCGGGAGGCGGGGCTAGTGCTGCCGGAGAGGCGGAGCCAGAAGCGCCTCAGCCTCAACATCACCAACGGGCACGCGCACGACCACGTGCACGCCGCGCACGACCACGTGCACGCTCAGGACGGCGGCATGGGCCGAGGGGGCCAGCTCAGGTGGGGATCACACACACACACACACACACACACACACACATACATACACACTAAGATGGTGTGTATTGTCTCAAACAGATTACATGACCATATCTACTGTAATTTATTGAATTGAACAGTCATTCTCTCGCTCTCTCTCTCTCTCTCTCACACACACACACACACACACACACCCTCAACCCCTTCCCCTTCCCTTTTTAAGCTTTTAACTCGTCGAGCTATTTCCATTCATCATCCAGGCAATAGGCTGTATATACTCCATGCTCCATATGTACTGCAAGTCCTGTATAAATAAAGACACGCTGTATGACTTTGAAAGGAGTAGAAGTGTGTAATTTCACGCTGCATGGAGCGTAATATATGGAGTCCATATCTGTCTCCGTAACAGGGGGAGCGAGGGAAAGATAAATATATGGTCGAGAGTTCAGAGGCAGAGAAAGAAAGAGAGAGAGAGAGGAGGGGGGAAGAGAAAGGTGGAGGGAGAGAGAAAGTAGAGAGAGAAAGTGAAATAAAGGCGAGAGAGAGGATAAAGCAGAAACCAGTGTTGTTCCACCTGTCTTCAAAGGTTCGGCTTGCTCTTTTCTTTCTTTCTTTCTTCCTTTCTTCCTTCCTTCCTTCCTTCCTTCCTTCCTTCCTTTCTTTCTTTCTTTCTTTCTTAAAAGCGATAAACCTTTGAAGACACATGTATTTTTCTCCTCTCTGTGTGTTTAAAGTATAGTTTTTTGACTCTCCCCGCCCACTCAGGTTGAAGGACAGGTGCGGCAGCCAACCAGCGAGCCTCAACCAGGTGCAGGAGAGGCGACGCCCACTCAAGGCGCACCAATCAGAAAGCTTCCTACCTCTTGGTGAGTAAAAGTTGCATTTTTTCATTCACTCTTTTGCACTCCTACTTCCAAAATGTCCCATTTATTTGTGCTGTACCTACTTGAAGTGCCGTTTCATTATATTGAATTTTGAATGCATTTTTTTTTTTCCACTGAGTTGAACTGTTATTCCAGTGCTTGATTCAGTCGATATGAGAAATATGAGTTTGCTTCTTTTTCCACCTGCTTTTGCCGTCTTCCAGGCGCGATTTTCCCACCCGGAGTGTAACAAATCAAATATGGCCGACATGGGAACAAAGCTAATTCCCCTCCAAACACTTGATTTACTGCCATATTACACAGAGGGAACGTTTCAGAGGCAAATGGAAACGTGTCCTCCCTGTGTTGTCACTTTGTATTTGACATGCAGTCTGAGGAGAAGAGAGAGAAAAGACAGATAGAGAGATAGGAAAATAGAAATAGACGGAATGACAAAAGTAAGGATTTATGATCAATTATGGGTATGGTGAGTGAGAGTAGAGCAAAATATTGACTAACTGTATTTGATGTTAGTGTTTAAAGCAGTTCAGCTTTCTCCTTATAGGCACTTTAGATGCATTTAGACGCATTGAATATATTTGGGGGACTCTAAATTTGCATTTTATCCACCTTGCAATTGCATCTTCAGTGCCAGATATGGAAGTAATCAGGCGTGCATTGTGAATTCACCGTCGGGACACACTCCAGGCACAGCACACATAAAGAGACGGAGGGGAAGAGAGAGGAAAACACCGATTTAAATAAACTTTGTAGATGTATTGTAGACGCCACTTTGTAGATGTCTACAATATTTCACGCGGCTGGTCTGAGGTCTGCGTGTGTTAAGACTTAATGCGCAATGGGATTAACTGCCTCTCCCCATCTCTCCTTTCCTCCTCCTCCTCTCCTCCTCCAGGATCCAGGCCGCAGCCCCAGCCTACCGACCCCCTCCTCCCCAGCCCCAGCCCCAAGTCCCCGGTCTTTCGGACGGGCAGCGAGCCGGTGCTGAGCCCCTCTGTCCCGCGGAGATCCATGGAGCCTCTGGCAGGTCAGTAGAGACATAAAGGGATAAAAAAAAAAAATGGCACACACAGATTTTTATTTTACCTTTTTAATTGATTGAAACATGTGTCAAAAATAAATAAGTGGAACTGACAAAATATATAGTGCATCAAAAAAATAAATAAATAAGAAACTGGAAAATATCTACTCAGGTTTGGCCCAGTTGGCCTGGTTTAGGTTCGGTTTTGTGTTTAAATAAAATACAATAATAGCTTGTTCCCTCAATGGAATAACATTATGCATATTTTATACATTGTGACAATTTTGTCTACAGGCCATGCCATCAGGGGCTCCGACAGCCAGCTGTGCCCCAAACCGCCCCCCAAGCCCAGCAAGGTGCCCTCGGTCCGGCTGCCCCGCTCCCCCTGCCTCCTGCCCCTGGCTCTCCCCTCCTGCTCCTCCTCCTCCTCCTCCTCCGTCGCCCCGGACTCCTCCTCCTCCTCCTCCGCCTCCCCCAGCCTCGCCCCCGCGCCGCCCCCGGACTCCACGTGTACAGAAACCCACGGTCCGGCGTGGAGGAGCGGAGGTAAGTCATGGTTATTCTGTGTTATGGAGCCAGAAATGATGTTATTTTTAAAGTCATACATTTTCAAAAAAAAACATGAAACTTAAATTCCCAGTGTCAAATAGATATGATTGTTACTCCACAGTGTCCACGGTCCCCCCCGTCCCCCCGGTCAAACCCCTGAAGTTCCAGCATCAGCTTCACCTTCTGGACCCTCCACCTGCCGAAGCGGGTCAGTTCCCGGACACGGAGGCCATAACGGGACACACCGAACGCCCCGCGGAACTCAGGTCCTGCAGCCCCCAGCGATGGGAGGAGCCAATCTCATTAGACCACGCCCCCGAGCCCCAGCCGCCCCAGCCGCCGCCGCCCTGCAGCTACGTGGAGCGCCTGAGGAGAGAGGGGGACGCGGGGGGGAGAGAGGCGGAGGAGCAGGAGGCGGGAGGGAGGAGAGGGCTGGACCGGAGCTCCTACCATCACGCCATCGCCGCCTTGGAGAACACCAGCGAAGAAGAGGAGGAGGACGGGGGGCGGGGGGACGAGGAGGAGCGGGCGAGGAGGGGCGAGGAGAGGGGCGGCTTCCGGAGGCCGGTGGTGGAGACGGCGTCGGCGTTCTGGCCGGCGGACTTCGGCTCCCGCCTCTTGCCGGCGGAGAACAAGCCGCTGGAGATGGTGGTCCTGAAGAGAGCCAAAGAGCTGCTGCTCAGCCACAATCACCACAGCATAGCCAGGCACCTGCTCATGGCCGACTGCCAGGTACACACACACTCACACGCACACACACATACACACACACATACACACACACACACACAAAGGACACACTGTCTGCTTATAGGTCAAGACAGAGGTGTGACTTTGCTCAAGTCCCAAGTCAGTCTCAAGTCTTGAGGCACAAGTCTCAAGTCAAGTCCATGTCATTAATGTCAAGTCTCAAGTCGAAATATAGATTACCAAGTCAAGTCTCAAGTCAAGTCCATGTCATTAATGTCAAGTCTCAAGTCAAGTCTCAAGTCTAAATGTAGATTACCAAGTCAAGTCTAGTCTCAAGTCAAGTCTCAAGTCTAAGTGTAGATTAGCAAATCAAGTCTCATGTCAACTCCAAGTCATTAATGTCAAGTCTCAAGTCTAAATATAGATTATCAAGTCAAGTCTCAAGTCAAGTCCCAAGTCTAAATGTAGAATAGCAAGTCAAGTCTCAAGTCAATTCCATGTCATTAATGTCAAGTCTCAAGTCTAAATATAGATTACCAAGTCTCAAGTCTAAATATAGATTACCAAGTCAAGTCTCAAGTCAAGTCCCAAGTCTAAATGTAGAATAGCAAGTCAAGTCTCAAATCAAGTCCATGTCATTAATGTCAAGTCTCAAGTTCAGTCTCAAGTCAAGTCTCAAGTCTAAATGTAGAACAGCAAGTCAAGTCAGAACAAATCAAGAGTCCAGTATCAGTTTAATATCTTAAAGAAAACTAAATATCTAGGACTTTTCAATGCAATATGGTTTTAATAGGATAAAAACTTGGTAAGAGCATCATGAGTTTGATTTCTATAATCACTTTCAGCTTCAATAAATTCAATCATTCCATACAAATTCAGAAAACAGAATTTAAATGCAGTCGTCTGCTGGAACAAATCTCATCACTTTCAATCAAAGTCATTTACACAAACACAAGATCTCAAGTCAAGACCTTTTCAAGTCATCAGAGTACAAGTCAGAGTCAAGTCCCAAGTCACCAGAACCCAAGTCAAGTCTCAAGCTATTCAAATTGTGACTCAAGTCCAAGTCATGTGACCCAAGTCCAAGTCATGTTGTATGATACAACATACAGATGACAACACAGATGACTTGGTTTTCAGTATCAAACACCTTTAATATGTGAAATGAAACTCAAACATGTAAGTACAGACCTATATAAAAATGCACAACTACACTCCATCGAAGCATCGTGCATACAAGATGACACACATTTTACAAAACCATGCACAGGTGCTCACCAATAGAAGTGAGACCACACACACTAACACACACGTGTGTCTTAATCTGGAGGTAAACATGTTTACTGCTGCTGTTATCAACAGATCCTCTGTCTGTCTGGCTGTTGGCATTCTAGGGAATTAGATTAAAACTGTCCTGCAGTCATAAAACCAGTCTCATGACGCACTCGGAAACAAAAACAAGCCTGGACCGAGCCCCACACACACACACACACACACACACACACACACACACACACACACACACACACACACACACACAGACACTCCAGATACACCGTTGCTCCAGCTTGATAGTTATACAGAATAAGGGAGAAAATGTATGTGAATGATGGATGTGTGTGGGGTTTTTTTCTCCCAGGTTGCTAGGATACTGGGCGTGTCTACAGAGCTTAAAGGTCAGATGGGCGTGGCCTCGGGGCTGGAGCTGGTGACCCTGCCGCACGGCCAGCAGCTGAGGCTGGACCTGATGGAGAGGTACACACACACACACACACACACACACACAGATACAACTCAAGGATAAAGTACACGAAAAAAAACAAAAAAACACAAACATCGATGCCCACCAACACGCCAATACACACATGTAGATATCATACACACACCTGTAGATACATAAGCATGCAGTCACACAAGCCCAAATGCACATGTGAACACACACACACACACACACACACACACACACACACACACACACACCAGTGGATCTAGGACTCGTGATTCAGTGTGGACTCAGTTTTCGTGATCGCTTGAACTCGCCAGTAGAAGAAGAAAAACAGAACCGGACATCCAATAATAATCGTAATAATCCCGCCCCCTCCCTCCTCTCCTCCTCCCGTCTCCCAGGCACCACACCATGGCGATCGGCGTCGCCGTGGACATCCTGGGATGCACGGGCAGCGTGGAGGAGCGGGCGTCCACGCTCAACCGCATCATCCTCGTGGCGCTGGAGCTGAAGGACGCCGTCGGCGACCTGTACGCCTTCACCGCCCTGATGAAAGCACTGGACCTGCCGCAGGTAACACACACACACACACACACACACACACACACACACACACACACACTGAAACAGACACATGCATACTAAACCAGTGATTCTCAACCTTTTTCATATCAAGGACCCTAATTTAGTCCACATTAGACCCCCATTTGATGAGATTTTGTCTCTCTGACCCAAATCTGAGAATATTTTTATTGTCAGATATGATTTTGTCCAGAATTTCATGACTATCTGTATTGTAGGTAGAGAGATAACAGAGAAACTATGGGATCAAAACAGTCATTCTTCTACATTCTCTAATTGTGTTCACTTCTTGCAAATGAAATAATGGTGAAGTTTAACAATTCATCAGTTTGCTGGGGACCCCCTGGAACCCCCTCAAGGACCCCAGGTGGTCCCCGGACCCCACGTTGAGAACCACTGTACTAAACCACACACACTCATTCTTTTTCAAATTAAAACACCTGAATGGAAGTGGCAAGTTTCAATCAAAGTTTTTACAGTTTTTTACAGTTGATGGAAATGCACTTAATTCTCAATTTTATCTTGGATTGACATATGTTGGAAACACTGATGTGTGTTGTGTGTGTGTTGTGCAGATCAGCCGCTTGGAGCAGACGTGGACGACCCTGAGGAGGAACTACACACAGACCGCCATCACCTATGAGAAAACCCTCAAACCCTTCTACAAGAACCTCTACGAGGGCACAGGTACCCGCCACACACACACACACACACACACATATTCATATTTTAGTCATTTCGCTGATGCTCTTATCCGAAGCCACTTACCATGGGTGCAGCAGCAGAATAAGCTTCAGTTCCCACATCACCAAAATTACAATCAACCAAAAATCTGCATCAGGGCCTCAAGATCAGGGCCTTATGTTGGGGTGAAGCGTTTGGAAAAGAAACAGAATAAGAGCGATAAGAAGGGAGATGGAAGGTTTTTCATTTTTTAAATAAAGGTTAAAAACCATCGATGGAAAGTAACTAAGTACATTTACTCAAGTACTGTACTTAAGTACAATTTTGAGATACTTGTACTTTACTTGAGTATTTCCATTTGATGCTACTTTATACTTCCACTCCACTACATTTCAGAGGGAAATATTGTACTTTCTACTCCACTACATTTATTTGACAGCTTTAGTTACTTTTCAGATGGAGATTTGACACAATGGATAATATAACAAGCTTTTAAAATACAACACATTGTTAAAGATTAAACCAGTGGTTTCCAACCTTTTTGGCTTTTGACGTCTTACAAAAAGCAGTGTGTAGTCGGGTCACATTTCAGATGTCTATGAGTTGTTAACAGCTCCACCAAATAGTGATTTTTCCCTCTAAACCTCACATGGTTTCATTTCAATAAATGTTCAAATGATCCAATATTTCACCAAAAATCAAAGATTAGAGAAAAAGTCCAAAAACTGAAAACAGATTTGTGTATCAGAACTTTGTTTTTTCTTCTTTCCTCTCCCATTAATCATCTCACGACCCCTCAGATTTATCCGGTGACCCTTTGGAGGGGCCCGACCCCTAGGTTGGGAACCACTGGACTAAACTAGCTAACTGTATATAAAGTAGATCAAACTAGCTCCACCTCCAGCAACTACAACAGTAACATGCTGCTTACACACTGATGCTTCAGTATTAATAATCTAATGATGTCATATATAATAAAATATCAGTCAGAGGGACCAAACCACTACTTTTACTTTAATACTTTAACTACATTTTGCTGCTAATACTTATGTACTTTTACTTAAGTAGGATTTTTCATGCAGGACTTTTACTTGTAATGGAGTATTTTTACATTGCTGTATTGGTACTTTTACTGAAGTAAAGGATCAGAGTACTTCTTCCACCACTGTTAAAAACAAACTCTTCATGTCCCTGGACTGTCCCCGCAGCCTCCCTCCCTCCTGTGGTGTGCGTGCCCCTCCTGCTGCCCCTGCTCACCCTGATGGAGCGGCCGTCCATCGCGCCGGAGGGGGCAGAGCTCTGGGAGACCAGCGACCAGGGCTGTGACATCATGCTGCGCCACCTGGAGGCGGCCCGCAGCGTGGCGCACGACGCACACGGCTACACGGCGAACGCCCAGAAGGCCTTACAAGGTACGAATACAATAAAACACACAGTTTTTATAAATACTCATATGAAAATACATGCACTTCATCTCTAACCCCCCCCCTGTGTGTGTGTGTGTGCAGGGTTCCAGTGCGACGAGGACCTGCTGGAAGTGTTCAAGACGGACTTTCAGCTGCGGCTGCTGTGGGGGAGCCGCGGCGCCGCCGTCAACCAATCGGAGCGCTACAACAAATTCACCCTCATCCTCACGGCGTTGTCGCGGAAACTGGAGCCCCCGCCCAAAACGCACACCCTGATATGACGTCATCCAAGCACGCTCACTTTTTTTTTTTTTTTTTTTTTACAAACGCAAAGAAGTTTGATGCATTGACACTTTGGTCCCGTCGGAGCAGAGAGAGGAAATATATTTTTTTTTTTGGGGGGGGGGGGATTATGGACAGTTCAGAGAGCAGATATGACAAAGGGAAGCTGGGAAAGCGTCACATTACTGTTGGATACACTCTTAAAAACTATAAAGGCAGCAGGCAATTTTGTGGTGTGAGAAATGCTTATTTTCACGGTTTGTGTGGAGCAGCAGTTTCCATTTCAAAACCACGATAAGCATATGAACTCGCCGCTATGAATAAACCAGCAGAATTTCACGCAGCACTCATGAATTTATGATGAGCAGCCCAGAAACCAACAGGTATTCTGAATTTATGACCAATTCCTGTTAATACCGGAGTTCACTCTTGTGTCCAGTGTGATGATTTTCCATCATGTAACTGCAGGAGGCCAGGATCCATGGGTTTTGAATGTACAGGTTATTAATGATCCATATTGAAAGTTATCAGAGATGTGCACAGTGTCTATGGCCGTCGCAATATTCAGTCACAGCAATGTTAGCTCTGCTTTCCGGCTCCACGGCTGGTGCTGAGCAACGTATGATTCAACACCAGCTGATTTTTTAAATGTTTGGCATTTCACCGTGGCTCTGTTATGTGGAGGGATTTATTCTATTTTATTACGACAAAGCTTGTCACACTGAAATAATCACAAGAAACTACAGTAATTCCTTTTATCTGTGGCCAAAATTTGGAGAAAGGGGGCCACACTGGACAAGAGCCATAAGGGTCAGTCGGTGTCCCCAAGGCCACGACTCTGTTAGACATAGGGCTCTGCTATAGACCCACTGGACCAAGACAGACAGAAAGACAGAAAGACAGATAGATAAAAACCACTAGCAGGCTCAGGCAGATCCAGAGGAATGGTGATAATGAAAGGATACATTGAAGGATGCTAGATTTACTGCTAAGCCAAGATAACCTGATGATCAGAGGGTTAGGGTTAGTACTAAGAGTGTCTCCTGAAACAAAGGCTGCATTTTCACTGCACCTTCAAAAAAACAACTTTTCTGCAACAGATATAGAACAACTGACTAAGTTACAAAACAGTTTCAGAGCTCGCGGTGAATGAAAACGCAGTCTGACTTCCATTAAGCTAGCGCCGGAGATGGTTTCCTTTTTAAAGGGACTGACTGCTGTATGTGCAAGAACAGAGGAGACTTGAAGGGATACCTTGACATTTTGAATTTTAGTGATTCAAAATGCCCCCCCCCCCCCAACAGCCACTTTTTACATTGCCATTCCAGTTCACTGAAAAATGCCCTGTTAGCATTGTTAGCATTCCTCTTCGAAACAAAAGGGCAAAGCTAGCAACTAGCAACAAGCTAGCAACTAGCAACAAGCTAGCGGTGCCTTGGTTTCTCGCAGTAGTAATAATGCTAACGAGCCATAAGCTGAAAGACAAATGCAGAAATTCTTTTGCATAATGTGACAAGTACATATAACAGTAAAACGTCAGGGTATCCCTTAAAGACTTGAATAGCCTATATTGTGATTCCTTGTTAAATCAGGGTAAAAGACAGAATAAAGTGATAGAATAGTGAAAGAGGACAGAGAGGAAATTCTCCTACAGAGCCAGTGCTAGTGTATATTGTCTTTAAATAATAACTGTATTTAACAGTGTTGTTAAAGTATGATTCAGGTGTTTGTTTTTTTTTGCCTTCCTGTCCATGTCAGCCTGTTCTCTGCAATTACACAGAAACAGAAAATTGTGATTTAAAGCCTGTACTGAGAATTGTTTTATCCATTTGTAAATCAGTGGGACAAAGATGATCTTAACTCTTTGGCTGCGTTCACACAGGGACAGAAAGTTTGGTTCTGGACATTTTTTTCCCACAAGTCTGATCTGTTTGTTGCTGTATAAACAGGGAAAACCATGAGTCCATGTTCGGAAGCCATTGGAAGATCGGATATACATATAGATATATATATATATGAAAATCAGATCTTGTGTACCTGTGTAAATCTGCCTAACTTAAGTCTGTTAATGTGTGAGAGACTAAAGCTGTACATAGTTCAAGCATTAGCATGTTGATACTAGACTGTAATATATTTTCTCTAGGAGACTATTGACTGTAAAAAGATGTTGATGAATTTTAATATGTTTATATAACGGACTACTGTGGTATGATTTAATAAATATAGTGTATGATCTGTGGAGACCCACTGTGTGTGAGTGTGTTATGAAAAACCAAGTCGAAAAACTCAATT
This sequence comes from Centroberyx affinis, assembly GCF_046629955.1. NCBI lineage: Eukaryota > Metazoa > Chordata > Actinopteri > Beryciformes > Berycidae > Centroberyx > Centroberyx affinis. The sequence goes on along the minus strand of NW_027281228.1, from coordinate 61,893 downwards.
ATAAACTCATTTTTGAGTGGAAATCCTCCTTCCACTCAATCAGGAGAATCTGTGTGAACTCATTAACAGCTTCATTTATCACATGACCAACTCTAACGAAGGAGATGATAGTGTAAGGGTGCCTGTTTGGGTCAAAAAAAAAGTCTACCACCAATGAAACGACACACAAACACATGTACTTTTCATTGCTGCTTCTTTTATTAGAACAATATCTTGGGGAGGGGGAGGAAAAAAAAGAGCATTTTGTTCACAAAGTGTCTGACAACATTCAACGTAAAAAGAGATGTGCACAACAATATGGAAAGAGAAGTACTGCCATTGGTTATTACAACATATACAACATGGTAAAAACACACTTAATACATGGGTCTGACGTGTCGGTGTCCTGCGAAAAAAACGACACGCACGCAAAAATCTGTACCTCCGGTCGCGATGAGATGCTGATGACGGCCGAGAACGGATTTGGCGACCCCCGCGGCCGAGACTAACCGCTGGAAAAAAAAAACGGTGAATATGTACAAAAAAATTCGAGGGAGTCGACTTTGTCAGAGGTACGACGTTTCCACAGGACACTGACGGTCCAGGTTAAAAACAAGAGGAATGTTGAGAAAGAAGAGAACGTGTCTGGGGTGTTTGCTGGGTGGTGAAGTGAAACAGCTACGGAAGCCCATTCCCGCCACTCGATAAAAAAAAAACAAAAAAAAAAACGACGCAATTGTGAGTTTTTTTCTCCCATTTGGGACTTTATTTCTCAGAATTCTGACTTTTTTCTCAAAATTCTGATTTTTTTTTCAGAATTCTGACTTTTTTCTCAAAATTCTGATTTTTTTTTCAGAATTCTGACTTTTTTCCTCAAAATTCTGATTTTTTTTTTCAGAATTTGACTTTTTTTTCATGATTCTGAGTTTATATCTCGGAATACAGACTTTTATTTTTTTTTGCATGCGAAAAAAAAAGAGTCAGAATTCCGAGATACAAAGTCAGAATTTTGAGATAAAAAAAAATCTGAATTGAGTAGTTTTTTTTTATTTTATTGAGTAGCGGGACTGGGCTTCCATAAACAGCGCCACGCCCACAGGAGCTTGGCGGGCCTCGGTGAAGCACTGGTCGTACGAAGAATCCGCTGCAAATTCCTACTAGCATCGCAAAGCTAATCCGTTAATATATATATACTTTTTTTTTTTTTTTGCATAATATTCAGAATTACAGCACAGTGGCTATGATATGCAGCTCACAGTTTTCATATGTATATAAATGCATAGGGGGGGTAAAAAAAAATCACTTTGAATGGGTTTTGTAACCTGCACCTTTTTGTAACCTGTAACCAGCACCTTTGATTTAAAGGGAAGTACACTCCACATGGGCCTACGAAGCAAACTTAAAGGGAGAAATTTAAAAAAAGTAAATGCAAACATTTGGAGTGTTCTGTCCATTTGGGAGTCTGTTGCAGACACACAAACCGTTATATTGCTGCCTTTATGCCTAATATCACTGTCATACCCATGAAATGCTATGAGGAGCCGAGGACAATCGCCTCCACCAGCCTTGAATCTGCCTCTCTGTCTGTGTCTGAGTGCGCTTTTACAATTACAAGCCGGGAAATTGGCTTTAAAAAAAGGCCAAGGGGAGAGAGAACAGTGTGACTGCATTTCCACTGGAACAGAAAATCTAATTTGGAACACTTTACTGCAACAGGTCTGATGTTTTCATCGCTGTCAAAAGAGGCCCAAAAAAAAAAAAAAATTGTTTCTTCCCGTGTTTAGAAAACCACGAGCAGATAAGCTCTGCGGAACAAAAGTGTTGGGAAAACAGATGTAGGAGCCGCGCCATTTTGCATCCCCGACTGAATTCAAGCAGACTCTTGCGTATACGGGATGCAAAACGGCCCGAGGTGGGAGCTGTGACGTCGAGGGGGAAAGCGAAAGGACAGGGGGGGAAGGTTCAAGTAAGAACGTTTATCTACAGCATCATTCTGTACATTTCACAGCTTCAAAATGAACAAACACAGGTTTCGGACGACCTCGAGGAGAGAGAGGGATCATCAGTGGCGTTTTATTTTTTTTATTTTTTATTTTTGTCCTAAAATCAGATCGAAACGGAATTTACGCTTTAGGAACCGCCGGGTGAGGCTCCACAAAAAAAACGGCCCGGAGACATCGGAAAACATCGAGACGACCGTGGAAAGAGGGGAAATCATGCAAGAGAAAGGAGAAAGTTGGGGATCACTTCTCGTCAAGGAGTTACAAAAAGAGTATAAAAAAGCGGAGAAAAATGATTAGAAAGTTGTTTTTTTCTTGTTCACGCGGCGGAGACCCCCGTCCATTCACTCTTTCGTTTCGTTTACTCGTATTCAAACACTGTAGTACTGTGAGGGCAAAGTGCATCGGTTCAGTTCAAAACCTTGTTGTCTCCGATGAAGAGAGCGGGCGGCTGTGATAGGAGCTCCCGCCTGTCAATCAAACAATTTGAAAGAAAAAAAAAAAAAAAAAAAAAAAAAATAATTCCTAAAAACAATCACCGTGGAAACACATTCAGCATGACGTAAAAAGATGTTATTAATATGTACAAATCATTCAATGGTAAAAACTAACCACGTGCATATAAGCGCGATATGCATGTGTGTGTCGTCACATTCACAAAATACAACTGATTTAATGGGGAGGAGGGGGGAGGGGGGGGGGGGATGTCGGAGATGCAGCTGTCAGTCACCAGGAGGCGGGGCACCAACAAGGCAGATGCATCCAGGTGTGTGTGTGTGTGTGTGTAAAATAAGAGTCCCCCCCCCCTCCTCATACTAAAAAAAAAGTTTTAAGGCAGAGTCCAGACTGCACCGGCACTCCTCTTTTGTGTCTTCTTCTTCTTCTTCTTCTTCTGCTGCGTTTATTGAAGTGGCCCAGTCCTGCCTGAGTGGAGCTGAGCTGAGCTGAGCTGTGGTGAGGGAAGGGCGCCGTCTGCTGGCCGACGGGCGGGATCGCAACCAGGAGGAGGAGAGGAGAGGAGAATAGAGGAAAAGAGAGGAAGAAAAGACAGGAGAGAGGTGGAGAGGTCCTGCTATCTGCCTACCGAACGGCTCGGAGTTCAACCATGGCGCTGTTAGGGAGTCAGCATACAAACATACATACACAGATCATACACATGCTGGACACACACTAGAACACACACACACACACACACACACACACAGTAGAACCACAATTCGAGATGTTATGCGATGGGGAACGCCCGATCACGTTTAGCGCACGCTGATGACATGCTGTATGGGTGTGTGGGTGACACATGAAGGCAGGCATGAGGAGCAGAGTGGCTCAGGCAGGCAGGCAGGCAGACATCACCAACAGAGCGCAGAGGAGGAATCATGAGGATGGAGCTGGTAGCTGGAGAAGAGCGCTGCCGTTGTTAGTGGCTACCGATGAAATATCCGGTTCGAAGATAATAAATGATATTATTATTATTATTAGTGCCTGTTCTTAGCAATGAAGCTGTCTAGTCTTCTACCTACATTTACCCAGAAGCCACCCCTCTCCCTCTACTAGTGGTCCCGCGACCCAGAATGCTTTGCTGGTCATGGATGTGTGAGCATGCAGACATGCAAACCTGCCTCCCATCCCACCTCTACCTCTCTTCCCCTCTCTTCTCTCTCTCTCTCTCTCTCTCTGCCCCCCCTCCCCCTTATCTCCACCACCACCGATCAGCAATCAGCGTGAGCCCTCCACCAGCCAATCAAATCGCCCGGCCACCCTGCAGCCCTCAGGAACCTGCGGTCACATAGAGGAGAGAGCAAGTTAACTCAAACTCACACACACACACACACACACACACACACACTAGGAGGTCTTAGTGTTTTAACAGAGTCACAGAACACAGCCGTTCCTCAGGAGAGACTGCATATTTACTGCAACACATTACACAGTATTAACTCGGATGTGGTTCTGGATGAAAGAAAATAAATGCAAAAATTCAAATGCTTTTGCCAGGAAATAGTTCCTCTATCTAATATATGATGAAATATTTGGAATGACTCTTTGTTTAGAGTGGATGAATGGCAGTTTTACTGTGAATGAATTGCACTGAAACTGATTGGTCCCCACAAAAAACAGCGTTCAGTTGTGCTGACTGCATCTCAGGACAAACCAGAGCCATAGATAGAAAGAGTTTGGCCTGGTTGTGCTACAGATACACACAGAAAATCTATTTTGTTAGTTTATGTTAATGTGTATATAGGCTATTTGTCTGCCTCCACTGGCAACAGATTGTACATTTATAAGAACTGGCAATTCTAAGAAATAAATAGACTGTTAGCTGTAACCTGGATTGTCCTTATTTAAACTAAGAAGTGTCGGCTGTGATATAACAATATCTTGCATAATATCACTACATAATATTCAGCTGGCATAGTTGCTTTGCAGCAGCTGTGAGGCTGGATTATGGCGCTCACATGGCTGCCAATGAAATCTGCGATGGCCAAACTGTTTTTATCAATGACTCCCGAGTGAAACATTGACGAAGAACAACATATGAACAGATAACATACGTGATATGACAATGAGACTTATGGGGGGATAAACATTGCTACATTTCTTACAGGCTCCTTTAACTGATTAAGCCAACTTTTTAAAAGAATTTTCATACTGCATTTACCACTGGAACTTGGATTTTACAACTTTTTCAAACCCGAGGCTGTGCTCCAAAAGGTTAACAAGTACAACTCTAAACTTGGCTGTGGGCTAAGAGGCTAAATTAGCTTCGGCCCAACTCTAATGCTAACCTTGGACTAACTGTACGATGTGAAAAAAGGGCTTTTCTGCAGTTGGATCCTGTATAAAAACTAGAATGTTTATCCTGATATTTTAAAACAGTACATAGTAGTATTGGGGTTGAATCTGGTCAAAATCTGGTAGTGTTGTTCCAGCTCTAGTGTGATGGCAGAGATAACACACACATCTGCACACGCACACACACACACACACACACACACACACACACACACACACACTCATCATCAGACAGAGAAAGATAAAAACAAATCAGATCATGTCTTATGTTTCAAATCATGTCAACGTATCGATCCGAGGAGCTTAAAATCAGGGAGTCTTAAACATCTCCGTCTAAAATACAAAAAAAATCAAAACGACAAAGAGTAAAAACGAAAGCAAAATCGTCACTGAAATATTAAATAAGATGATCTCGAATGCTTTGATCGATGAGAAGTGGCGCGGCCTTGACATGGGGCTGGAAAGAGCAGTGGGGAACGTCTCTTTCACACACAGAGAAAACACCTCATGTACAACAAAGTCGCTCAAACACCATCAAATAGGATTCCCCCCCCCCCCTGTTTGTCCATGCGCTCAAAACACTCAACACTGTCCCGGTCCCACGGATACGAAAAGGGAGGACGAGGACAGATGGATACGGGGGTAGAGGAGCGGAGGGGATAGAAGGATGGAGAGACGGGATGGGGAGAACGGGGAGACAGACGAACGTCCGGGTGTTCGGGATGGATGTCGCGTCTCCTTTCCCAGTGTCATCTTGAGAGGGAAAGAGCAAGCGGGATGGAGAGAGGGAGAGAAGGAGAGGGGGGGGGGGGGGGGGAGAGACGGCTGAAAAGGAGAGAGAGTGCGGTGGAGCTTCAGATGTAGGTGACGGCACCTTTGCTGTTCTTCTCCATGGTGATTTCGACGTAGGAGGTGGGAACGTAGCCCTCCTCTCCGCTCTGCTTCCTCGCCCTGGTCCAGCCGTCTCCTTTGTCCTCCTCTATGATGTACAGCACCTGGAGCCAATGGGGAATGACCGGTTATTAAAGGTACACTGAGTTTTGGGGAGGATCGGCTCATTAGTAAGCTTAACCGTTAAGTGATGAGAACACAGACACCAAAATCATCCATGTGTCCCTGGTAGATCATTGGCTCTGGTGCTACATGCTAACACTTTAGCATACACTATGCTGAGTGATAGCAGGCTCCATGCTAACACTTTAGCATACACTATATTGAGTGATACTAGGTATCTAGCATTATCTCAAAAGTGAAAAAAGGAGAACTCATAGCAGCTCTAAAGCTAAATGCTAAGTAATTTTAAATGATATGCAGCTAAATGTGACAGTTTGTGTGCAGATTAGCAAAATGTACACAAAATCTGATATCAAAATAATGTACTGTTTTGAAATAGCAGGGACTACTTTCCTTGTTTCCGTAGGAAGTGAAGGTGGATGATGGGATACAGCTAAAAATCATTGAGCAGTGGATGAATACGTGGTAGCTAGTCGCCTACTATCACTCAACATAGTGTATGCTAAAGTGTTAGCATGGAGCCTACTATCACTCAACATATAGTGGATGCTAAAGTGTTAGCATGGAGCCTACTATCACTCAACATAGTGGATGCTAAAGTGTTAGCATGGAGCCTGCTATCACTCAACATAGTGGATGCTAAAGTGTTAGCATGGAGCACTGGAGCAAATGATCTACCGGGGACACATGGATGATTTTGGTGTCTGTGTTCTCATCACTTAATGTATAAGTTGACCATCAAAGCCAAATCAAATTTTAAAATGTATGTCATGATATCACCGCTGAAGTTAAATGTGCATCTTCAACACAAAATGATTAGCAAAATAATAAATGAGAAGAACTATTAAGAGATAATTCAAAACAGCTGAAAAATGTAATGTGTTGCTGCATCACCTCGTCTTCTGCCATCACCAACGTCCCCTCGTTCTGACCTGAGAGTCAAACAAACCACAGTGAGTGAGATTACACACACACACACACACACCAAGATCAATATTTGTGTGTCGAGATCAATATTTGTGGTACATAAACATGATATCCTGTTTACAATGACCAGGATAGCCTCTTATCTTATTAGGAGAAACGCAAATAAAATAGAATATACTGTTATATAATCCAGAATAGAGGGCTTTCACAAGACATAACGTGCTTTTTGGCAGCCATATTGGCCATACTCGGCCATCTCAACAATATCCACTAGACATGGTTAATTTCTGTGCTGTTTTTGACTGGAGACTGATCAATTTGTCACTGATACATCTGGCTGATTTTGTGTTAGATCATGTCAGTTAGCTATGGTTAGCTAGCTAACCATAAACTAACTGTCACCGTTTTATTACTATTATTATTATTATTATTATTACCTTTATTTAAACTCGAGAAAATCATTGAGGGTTGGCCCTCATTTACAATGATGTCGAGTATAAAAGATATAAAATAATAATAAAAATACAATAAAAGAAAACAATCAATTCAAACAAGTATATAAGTACAGTTAATAAAAGATAAAAGATACAAAAAACTATCAATTAAAACAAGTATGTAAGTATGCAAGTATTGTATTATTTGTAACTGTTACTCTTCTTTGTAACTGTTACTCTTCTTATCCTTTATTTTATTTTATCGAAAGCAATTTGTAACTTTGTTTTTAAAAGTGCTATATAAATAAAGCTATATCAAGCTATATATATAAATATGAAAAAGTTATTATTATTATTGTATACACATTTGATTTGCACAGTAGATAACACATAGATAGTAGGAGATAAGTAGTAGATAACATTAGGTGGCTAGTAGCTAGTACTGGCTAGTTTTTGCATGCTAGCATTAACATAGTGCTTTTTCTAAGTTAGCCTGCTGGCTAGTTAGCTGGCTAACAAAGCTAAAAACCAACAGTGTGTTCAGGTTAACTGAGCTGACTCTTCTCAAGCTACGTGCTTTTTTGAAGTAGAAACTAGGGCTAAAGACAAGACAGTTTACTCACAGTAACTTTTACCTTTTACCACACCAAATGGCTTGTATCTTTTCAGATATCTCACTTTTTCTAGCTCAGTTGTTATAGGTTCAAACATTTTTTTGAATCTTTTTTCAGATATCTCTCTTTCTCTGTCCTGGCTGTTATAACTTTAGCCGCTGTCTCCACACAGCCAATCCTCCAAGATGGCGCCACCCGCGGCTGCTGGGAGATTCCCGCCGTATTGCACCCCCGGCGTCCTTACCGTCGAAGGAGTAGAGCGCCTTGCAGTGTCCGATGACGGGCAGCGGGTCGTCGTCGTCGAACTCGTCGTCGAACTCGTGGGGGTCCGGGTTGGGGGGTCCGGGCTGCGGGGGGCTGGAGTGGTGGTGGGGCGTGTGGTGCTCCTGGCTGGTGTCATCTGTATAACTGCCCTCAGGACTACATGGGAAGAGGCGGCACAGACCGGTTTTGAATTTGCATAACTAAAATACAGCACTGCTGCTTGGTAAGATAAGATAAAGAGAAAGTTAAACGATCACCATGGGGAAATTGGGAATATCGGCAGGAATGTTAGTGATGATTCAGACAGCATCTACTTTCAAAATGTAATTTGTTATGTAATACCTGCAATCTAATCAGTGTTGTTTTCACTATCTGTTACAGATTACAGTTACCAAATGAAGAATTTGGTTCCATAATGAGATATCCACCATGTGATGTTTGTTGATCACACCAATCCAAAACAAATTACAGTATGACAAAATGAGAACATGTTTACAGACTGGGTTTGCTATTTTGTAGAGATATTCAAAGATGAATTACTGGTAAAGACTCCAAAATGGATATAAGAAAGAAATGCTTTGATTCTGTAATCTGATTACTGCAACCTACTTACATGTCATCCATCACTACCTGATGTTTAAATCCTTACATTGTACCAACTTTCTGCCTCTCTCTCTCTATGTGTGTAAATGGGTGTTGTCTGTGAAGGTATGTGTGTGTGGGTGTACCTCTCTCTGCCCTGAGGAGTGTGATGGTGGTTGTCGGCGCTGTGTCTTCTGTCTCCTCTGGAGCTCTGCTTTCCCTCTACCTCCGATAGCCAGGACTGGAGACGGAAAGAACGAAAGAAAGAGAGAGAGAGAAAGAAAGAGAGAGAGACTATTATGTTACTGAGTAAGAAAGAAACAGTGGATAATTCATAGGATGCAATGCAGTGTTGAACACACACTGTTTAACCCTCATCCTACCTCTGGGGTACCCGCAGACCCCAGAGCGATACTTTTTGTCATATCTCACAGGTGCTTTATTCTATCATTCCAATTTTTCATGACTTTGTCAATCAATTTGTTCCTAATGACTTCATATCATTGTTTTCTGCTTCTGTTTTAATTAGTGCTTTTTAAAAACACCAATGTATTGGGCTCCTGGGGGACCCCAGTCAAAAGCACCCAATTCTGCCTATGCAGTTTTATTAGATAGAACTATTTATTGAGCTTATGTTTGCCATGGGTCCTAATTTAAAGTATCACACACTATCAGGGGGGGTAGGGGCACAGTCATTTTGAAGGAGACAGACACAGATGCAGAAGTTAACATTTTGCTATGATGGTTGTTTCTTACAGTAGTTTTACTCTTGGGGTCCCCAGGGACCCCAGTCGGTAGTCCTTGTATGTTAAATATGTTGGTAGGATGAGGGTTAAGACATTATTCCTCCAAATGAGGCTCTCAGTCGGGTCCTGTGCCTGGCCAGAGTGCAGTTACTCCAGTTGACCAGGAGGTGGCACTACCATCAGCACCAGTTCACCACTGCCAGAGGCTGTGTAGATGAGGAATTAGATAAAACTCTCCAGGAAGGAGAAAAAAAAAGCTGATCTCTGAAACTCTTACTCCCTCTCTGTCCTCCCTCAGACCGATGTTGTTCCATCTTACACACAGTCTCTGATTTTTTCAGGCTGTAGATGTCTTTACTTCCTCATTCCCAAACTCAATTCACCTAGCGATTCCCGACCCTCCGTACCTCGTTCTTGTGGATTTCGGAGCGCAGCTTCTCCATGTTGCACATGGTCTCTGATATTTTGGGCTGCAGGCTGCTGGGGTCTCCCATCTGAGGGTTCTTCTCATAGACGTCCTTCATCTTGTTCAGGGCATCTCTGACGGGCACACACACACACACACACGGGATTTGACACGTCTTACCAATCATATGCACATCATACTAACAAGTGATGAACATCCACATTAACACGGTGCTTATCCTTGGTGCTTTGTGCCCAAAAACAACTTTTGGCCCTTGTTGCCCACACGGTGATTTTCATCCCAGTTGCCAATCAGTCATCCCTACTGAAGGCAACAGGCGGTTGCTGCAATAGTTGCATCATAGCTTCAGATTGCCCCATCTCTTGCTGAAGCTCCTTGCTGGTGGTTAGTGCTGTGCTTAAGGGATAAGGGTTAGGGGTTAAAGCCAGACAGTGATGCAAGCGAGATCCTTCTTAACAAGTCATTTCATCTAGCTTTGAGTGTTAAAATCTTTTGTTAAAGTGGAAAAAAATCTGCCAATGGGATGAGGGATGGGATAACTTTCCAATACTGATCAAGTTGCCTCAAAAGAATTCTTAAATCAAGCGCGATCAAGAGTCTTTATTCTGCTTGGTTTCAAGACACTGACAGTTGAACAAATGAACCTCAGACTGAACAGGAGATGACTTGTTAAGATGGACTGTTTTTTGGGGGTTTTTTTTTGCAGTGTATGGTTAGGACTAAGCTAGCACCAGTGCCGTACCTCTGATCCACCTCTTTCTGGAGCTCCTTGCTGAGCTCGTCGATCCTCTGCTGCAGCCTCTTCCTCCTCTGCTCCGGGGGTAGGTGGCTGAAATCCTCCAGGGACGGAGCCTGCTGGGGGGGGGGGGGACAGCATTAATATTTCTACGAGCGCTACACTGAATCCTTCCTAACTCTGTAGCGTTGAGGGAGGGAGTCTGGGAGATATAAAAACATGGTATGAAGATTAGTTTAATTGGACGGTGTGGATGGATTTTACCACAGGAAAGACCTACCAGACACCGGGTGTTTAGAACAGCAAAAGCTTTCATGAACTGGATAGAGGATGAATCACTATTGTGTTGGCAAAAGAAAGTACAACCGACATTTATCTTGTCTATGAAAATGAGAAATGATTACTTTAAAGAACTGAATGCTGCACGAAAGCTTTCCAGGATATGTAGGGAACATCTCATTTAGAATCAATAACCGTTAATCCTTCATGTCAGATTTGCCAATTTTCCCACGGGGATCATGTAAGTTCCATCTTATCTTAAGTACAAACACAGCATACTGGAGTTGACTTTAAAACTCGAGTGGCAATACACATCTTGGTACCTTACCTGGTGAACACACACAAAACCTCAAGAATTATTCATCTAAAAGTAGCGAATTCTGACTCTAATTATATGTGGGTGCAACACAGTTTTAGAGCATTAATCTAGTCATTATATCTGATAGAGAGCGGGAAAACAACTACTTGTAACTGGGGAAAGGACCGATAACTATTACTACTGGGTTTCCATACTGGATCTTATAGGGAGGCGTCTATGGTCATACCGGTAGTTCCTATAGGCCTATATGGTGAGGAGACATGCACTAACACCTACACTGCTGGGTCTACTTATTAACTCCACACACACACACACACACACACCCACTTACCATCTTGACCGACCACTGAGCCGTAATGCATTAGCCATGCAAGTTAAAGAGACAGACAACATGGGAAGCTTGTTAGTCATCAGTCAGTCAGCAAGACAGCCAGCCAGATATTCAGTCATGTCGTTAAAGTCAGTCAGATCGTCAGTTAGTCTGATACGGGTTCCCACTGTGGCCCTAATGTCAAATTTCATAACATTCCATAAGTCAGAGTGCCTCCATGGCCTAATAATTGCATTCCTTCCTTGTTTATTAAAGGAAAAGTCCACCGCACAACACTTGAACACTGTTAATAACAGCTACTGGCAACAACATTGGAACTGACTACAGCATGCCCTAGTAATTTGAATGTAATTATGTCAGCCTGGTGGTGTGTGTGGGTTTTTTTTTCTGTTTGTTATGTATCATGTCTGTAAAGTTGTGACTCCTGCTGTTTTTGTGTTTTGTTAAGGTAGTTCAAAAAAACTAAGGAAAAAGTGGTTCTGTACATATTCCGAACTGGAGGTATATGTAATTGTTGCCAGAACAGCAATAAAAAAAAAAAGTATGAAAGTATGAAATAAATTATGCAGTGACCAAAAAAAAAAAAAAAAACAGCTACTGGCTATGCTTCAAGGCATATTTTTTTTCTTATTCCCGTCACTGTTGTGCTCTCCGCCTCCATGTGTAACCCACAGTTGAATGCAACATCTTCACAGACGTTCTCTGGAGGCTGTCGAAAGGCATTCTGGGAAATATAGGAAATCATTTAGGGCGTTTTCACACCTATAGTTCGTTTGCTCTGGTCCGAATCAGTTGATGAGTTTGTAACCTTGGAGCGTTTTCCCCTTGGTTCGGTTTCTTTTCACAAAAAAAAAAATCCAAGCGAACCAAAATGCGTCACTACAAACCACGTGAGAACGTTCACTCCGCTTATTGGTCAGATGTGTCTGGGGCGGGAGCAGGAAAGTCAATACAGGAAGAAGGTCCTGTGTTCTGGACTAGTGCACATTGCTACGAGACATGGAGCAACGGCAGAGTTGGCATTTGCTCATAACTGTTTATTATCTGGGCAATATACAAGGCAAAACTGTACCAGCAGAATGCGGAATGCACTTCGAGGAAATGTCTTGAAAATGCTATATTGGCTATACCTGCTGTACCTGCTATACCTGCTATATCTGCTATACCTGCTATACCTGCTATACCTGCTATACCTGCTGTACCTGCTATACCTGCTATACCTGCTATACCTGGCTACAGGAGCCGTTTAGCTCAAACTTGCGGAGTAAATTGAGTCCACCTGGTAGTTGGGTCGGATCGAGGTCGGATCACGTTCCCGCCACAAACGAACCGCTCCAGAGTTCGTTCGGGACCGGACCGAGACCGCCTCCTCTAAAGGGTCTCGGTGCGGTTGTTTTGGTCCGCACCCGAGTGCGATTACTGTGTTCACACCTGCCCAAACGAATCGCACCGAGGGGGAAAACGAACCAGAGTCCGGACTAAAAGCGCAGGTGTGAAAACCCCCTAAGTGAAGTAGAAGCAGACGAGACGGCACAATCTGGCAATAGAAGAGTATCTGAGGGTGGATTTTTCCTTTAATGTCCAGAAAGGCCATGAGCAGCAGGAACCCTGTCAGATAGTCAGTGCATCAGCCAGTCAGTCAGTCCGGCGGTCAGCCAGCCCCTGTGTCAGCCAGTCCCTGTGTCAGCCGGTTCCTCTGACGGCCATTAGACAGATTAAACCGGCTACTTAAAAGACCGGGCCAATCACAGATGGCTGCTGACAGAACCGATAGGAGCAAAAGCCAGTCAGAGTTTTGGCTCGGCACCGAGTCGGGGCGTTATCGACGAGGACAGCTCTGCTTCACAGCGTACTGACACAGTGTTAGCAGAGGCCCGCGAACACACACACACACACACACACACACACACACACCAGAGCAAACTAGAGCCAGGGCCAACATCAGGCAAACACCTGATGCAGCGATTTCGGGCCCCTCCCTCCCCACACACACACACCACGGCAATCGCAAAACGCCAAAACCCGCTGAATCCTTCCCCACACTAATCAAACACACACACACACACACATAACACACTGTCAATCACCAAGGATCCTCAAGGCTTGTGATTGGAGCGAAAACCTGTCTCGGGAATGAAGGGAGAGGAGGAATCACAGGGGAGGGGAATAGGAAGAAAGAGAAAAAGAAATGAGAGAGGGAACAAGGATGGGACAAGAAAGACAGACAGACACAGAAGGAGTGAAAGGAGAGAAACGGTAGAACAGGGCGTCTGCAAGTTTCATGTTTCAGACTTTTTTTTTAAAGATTTTTAAGAATTTAAGACTTAAAAAGCTTCATTTAACTGTATTCAAGAACTTTCGAGGCCTCGAGTTTAGATCATTTACGACAGTGGTTCTCAACGTGGGGTCCGGGGACCACCAGGGGTCCTTGAGGGCATTCCAGGGGGCAAATTGATGAATTGTTAAACTTAATTATTTTGTCATTTTGATCATAGTTTCACTGTCTACCTACAATACAGATAGTCATGGAATTCTGGACAGAATCATATCTGACAATAAAAATATTCCCAGATTTGGGTCCGAGAGACAAAATCTCAACAAATGGGGCCCCTAATGTGGACTAAATTAGGGGCCCTTGATATGAAAAAGGTTGAGAACCACTGATTTAAGACATTTCAACCTGCAGACGCCCCCGGAAAGAAACTAATCAAAACCGAAAACCACATCAACCCATCACACTCCAAACAGGACACTACTTCCTGGCTCACCCCTCTCCTCAGGCCCCTCAAGGCGGGAAGTCTGGGTACTGTGGTCTTTATCTCAGACAGACAGTAGCCCACGGGGTCGGAGCTGAACCGGGGCGGAGGGGGGAGGTGGGCGGCGGGCCGGGAGGAGGAGGAGGAGGAGGAGGAGGAGGAGGGAGGTGGAGGGGGAGGAGAGGAGGAAGGGGACTGGCGGTGGGGGGGGGGGGAGGAAGAGAGGACAAAGTCAGAGGTCAGGGCTGCACGTTCTTCGGATTTGCGTCGTGAAAAAAAAATTATTTCCCTCAAATTTAATTATAGCTTTGAGTCTTGGCTTGGAGAGAATCGGTTCAGTTCCTAGAATGTAGAAAAAAACGTGCAGATTTTTTTTAATTGACTGGTATTTAACCTCTTTGGAACAGCAGCTATTATGGGTGAAACGGCATATATCATTATGTAATAATAATATCAGCTTACATGGACGTTATTAACAGGGTTCCCACCGTTGCCCCGATGTAAAAGGACTCTCCCACGACTTTTCATGACTAAATCAGAGAGGTAGGACACTTGATAAAGAGATTTTTAATCTTAATGAGGCTTTTCCTGGTTTTAACTTTATTTTTACTACTATTATCAAGTGGGTTTTATTCTCTACCTTATTTTACATTAATTATGCCATTCCATCCCTGTTTTTATGCTCATTCTATGTCTATTTTCATGTGAAGATGCATTCTATGTGTTCTATTCTCATCTTTATCTTATTTTCACTGTTATTATCAAGTTTTATGTGAGGCACTTGGTGCATTTAATTTCTTTGTTGTAAAGCACTTTGAGCTACAGTTCTTGTATGAAAGGTGCTATAGAAATAAAGTTTATTATTATTATTATTATTATTAAATAAAGGTTAAATAAAAAAAAAATAAAATAAAATAAAAAAGAGAGCTTCCATGACCTAAAACATTGTTTCCTTCCTGATTTGTTAATGTTCTTTTTCTACATTTTCTACTTGTAAAATGCCCCGATATTCCCCGACTTCCACAGAGAATCGATCAAATTCCCCCGACTCTCTAAAATTCCATGACATTCCATAAATTCCAGTGGGAGGAGCCCTGTATTAATCAGTCAAACTAGTATCCGGGTAGACACGCACACACACACACATATGCATATACACGCAACACACACACACACACACACACACACACCCTATCCATCGGGTTCCCGGTTACGCGAGGCGGACGGGGGGTAATGATTAACCCGCATGGTCCTTTATGAAGAGGGCAAGGTCCAAGGAGTGGAAAACGGCAGAGAGGTGACAGAAACCTCCTGCTGGAAAACTGACCGAGAATGCGAGCAGGGCGTGAGAGAGAGAGAGAGAGAGAGAGAGAGAGAGAGAGAGAGAGAGAGAGAGAGAGACAAACAACATTAAAACAGCGGCCGCTAATTTGTATACGCTTTCCTTAACAAATCGGTGCCGCCGAGAGCCGGAAAAAGGGAGAGAGAAAGAGGGTGACGGAGGGGTGGAAAAAAAAAAAAGACGCGTGTCCAGGCTGTAAAAGCTCCCGTCTGTGTGTTGCTCAGCTGCAGGGTGGGGATTTTATTATGGAGCATAGCTGCAGTGACTAACCATGAGGGAGGGATGGGTGCTTTGTTCCTCACATGACTTCTAGATAGTGACATGACTGTATCGGCCAAATGAGTGTGAACCCATGTGAGTGATGCTGGTGTTTCAAAACTATTTTTAAAAAGGCACTTTCCACATCTGTAAGGAATTCTACTCATTAATAATGCTAATATGAATACGTAATGCCCGCTGATGTATTATGCCAGACGCATCTTAGAGTGAATTCTAAGTACAAGCCTCCTATGAAATGTTTATGACCCGTTGTCTCAGAGGTTGTGCCGTTAAGCATGGTACAGAAATATGATTGGATTATGATTCCGGATAGAGTGCGCTTAAGTGCACTAAAGATATGGTCGTCATAGAGAGTGCTGCCCGTTTCTGTTTTTATTAGGTAGCGCACGGTGGAGGGAGACGGGATATGATACAGAGAGAGAGAGAGAGAGAGAGAGAGAGAGAGAGAGAGAGAGAGAGAGGAGTGGCTGTGTTCACTCTGCTCACAGGCGGAGGTGGAGACAGAGCTGCACTTCCCTCTGAACTGCACCAGGTATGAAAATGTGAGAGAGAAATATTTCTCCAAACTCCAAAATACGTGTAAAAACTTCCTCCTGACAAAAAAACTCCTTTATATCCTTGGAGAAAAAACGTGAGTGAGCCACACTAGCTGCTGTTTATATAACATGCTGTGCAAACCTGAGACAGGAGAACTGACCTAAATATTTTCCATTTTTTCCTTTGTGTGCAATTGAATACTTGAACTTTCTATTGTTCAGTTATCTTTGTTGTTATTATTGCTACTTTTTCTTGATTATCAGTTTTGCTTTGGCAACAGATACTGTTGTATTTAATGCCAATAAAGCTCATTTGAATTGAATTGAATTGAGAGAGGGAGGGAGAGAGAGAGAGAGAGAGAGAGAGAGAGAGAGAGCTGCTCTAGTCTCATATTCTGTCTTAAAATCTTTTTTTTTTCCTTTTTCTTAAAACGTGAAAAATGATGGGGTCACATACTTCCACTGGTTTCCAATGCAGTTTCACTTACTTAAATATTTTTTTTATTTTTTTGAAACAATAAGGCAGATCACTCCACTGGTATCAATAACATGATACTAGATTCAACAAAATTCTTGAAAAAAAAAAACTTGATTTGCAATGGAAACCAGTGCAAATATCTCAACCTACTGTCAGTTTTTTTTTTATTTTTTTACTTTTAAAAATGATGATGATGATGAGTCAGACTCCTATGCCCCGATGTAGTGGGTGTATGTGATGTCATGTTAATTTGGTTAGTTTATGGCATTTCTGCTTCATTAGACAAATTCCAGTGGAAAGTAAGTAAAGGAGAGAGTAAGTAAGCTTATGAGCGACCCGGCCCCCTCGCACTGTACCTTTGGTTTCTTCCCGAACAGCCAGAGCTTGTTCTTGGCTTTGCCCATGGGGTGTTTGGGGTCGGGTCGGGGCCCCGGGCCCCCCTCTCTGTCTCGCTCTCCTTTGGGCGTCGCGCTGATCGTCCCGTCGGAGCCCGTCCTGCTCAGGTTCTGGCTGAAGTCCTCGAAGGGGAAGTCGCCCGGCGGGTCGAAGCCCGACTTGAAGGACTCCACCACGATGGACGAGTCCTGGGAGGGAGGGAGGGGAGAAGGTGAAAGGAGAGAGAGAGAGAGAGAGAGGGAGAGAGAGAGAGAGAGAGTAAAGAGAGGCGCACCCTTCCCTTCGCTCCTTCTCCATCCTTCCCTAGTAGCGACCATTCCCCTCCAGACATTTTTTTAAACTAACTCTCCTCTCTCTCCCTCCTTCCTTCCCTCCCTCCCTCGTCCCCCCCCCCCCCAGCGCGTACCCTCCGCTCGTCCACGGCCTTGGCGGCGGACACCATCCCTTCCAGGCACTTGGAGATGATGGGGACGACCCTCCTCTCCACCTCGGCGAAGCTCCGGTACGTCTCTCCCAGCTTCACCGTCCGCCGCTCGTCCATGGCCTGCAGATTCTACGGCGGAGGGAGGGAGGGAGAGGATTTTAAAACGAGAGGGAAAAAAAAGGACGATTTCTGCTGAGTTTTTTGCGGTACAACGCCGTCTCACCTTGAAGATGTGCGGGATGGCGTTGTTGAAATGCTTCCACTGCTCGGCGTTGAAGTTCTGCAGCTGGGCGGCGTACTCGTTCTTGCTCTCGTCGGCCATGTGGGTCCGCAGGTAGAACTGGGATTTGGCCTGGAGAGCCATGACATGGATGCCAATGTTATCTTATGTGTTGGGGGGGGGGGCGGAGGTTCGGCGGTTTCTACTTTATTAGGATGCACGTTAGAGGATGCCTCAGAGACTGCTGGTCTAGCCTGGAGTCCAGTACAAACCACAAGGCAAAATCTAAACATGTCAGATCATATGGTTCTATGCCTTGAACATCTTAAAAAAACAAAAAAACTAAAATCGAAACACTGAAGGTAAAGTTAAAAAATTTGCTTTAACTAGAATTTAGAACCATCTCCTCTCCTCTCTCCTGCTCTCCTTTCCGTGTTTCCTCTCCTCTCTCCTCTCCTTGTCTCCTGTCCTCTCCTCTCCTCCTCTCCTTGTCTCCTGTCCTCTCCTCTGTTCTCCTTGTCTCCTCTACTCCTCTCCTTTCGTCTCCTCCTCTCCTCTCCTCTCCTCATCTCCTCTCCTTGTCTCCTGTCCTCTCCTCCTCTCCTTGTCTCCTGTCCTCTCCTCTCTCCTCTCCTCCTGTCCTCTCCTCTCTTCTCCTTGTCTCCTCTCCTTTTGTCTCCTCCTCTCTTTTCCTCTCCTCATCTCCTCTCCTTGTCTCCTGTCCTCTCCCCTCCTCCTGTCCTCTCCTCTCTTCTCCTTGTCTCCTCATCTCCTCTCCTCTCTTCTCCTTGTCTCCTCTCCTCCTCTCCTTTTGTCTCCTCCTCTCCTTCCTCCTCTCTTTTCCTCTCATCTCCTCTCCTTGTCTCCTGTCCTCTCCTTGTCTCCTCTCCTCCTCTCCTTGTCTCCTGTCCTCTCCTCTCCTCCTGTCCTCTCCTTTCTTCTCCTTGTCTCCTCTCCTCCTCTCCTTTTGTCTCCTCCTCTCCTCCCTCATCTCTTTTCCTCTCATCTCCTCTCCTTGTCTCCTGTCCTCTCCTTGTCTCCTCTCCTCCTCTCCTTGTCTCCTGTCCTCTCCTCTCCTTGTCTCCTCTCCTCTCCTTGTCTCCTGTCCTCTCCTCTCCTCCTGTCCTCTCCTCTCTTCTCCTTGTCTCCTCTCCTCCTCTCCTTGTCTCCTCTCCTCTCCTTGTCTCCTGTCCTCTCCTCTCGTCTCCTTGTCTCCTCTCCTCCTCTCCTCTCCTCTCTTGACACACAAACACACAAACCGCTCTCCAATCATAGTAGTGGGATATGGACATCAGGGTAAACGTCCAATACATCTCCACTCATGTCCATGTCTGCGGTGTATTTAGTAAAAAATCATGTGCAGTTATAAACGGTTATATGGAATGCGGGATGCTGCACTCTGATGTGAGCTCTATTTGGAATGGATTATTTTCCTCCAAACTAACTAAATCCATTAAGTCTAATTACATAGTAAGTGTGGGGGGAGAAAAAAGAAGAGCTATAATTTAAAGGTTACAGACATCAATTATGCGCTACCAAGTTAAAGTCAAAAATGTGAAGCATCAGGGCAGCGAGATGCTTTTCGTTATCGACTTCTCCACACTGTAATATGGATTTAATATCATGAGATGAATATGAAGCAGCAGAATAGAGACGGTCAGCAGGTGGGACCTCCCTACCTTCTCCACCTCCGACTTGGTGGCGTTGATGTCATTATCCAGCCTATCGTAGCTCAGCTGGGACTTCTCCGCCTCCCTGCACTCCCTCTCGAACTTCTTTTTACTCTGGACGGAGAGAAGGAAAGAGCGAAGGAGGGGAAACAAACAGAGGGCACAGTTGTTAATACGAGTTTTGTCTCATCGTTTTCGGTCAAAGAGGAGAAAAAAAAAAAAAAAAAAAAAAAATTTAAAAAAAAAAGCCGAATGGGGGCGAGAGAGGGAAAGAGAGATGTAGGGGAAGAGGGAGAGAGGCGAAAACAGAGGAGAGAGAGAGAGACAGAGCTAGACGGAGAGAGAGAGATAGTTTCCTTCCTGCCAGCCCATCTGGGTTGCATTAGCAGTGAAGGAAACACAGAGAATAGCTGAGACATTACAGTGCAGTGCAGTCACTAGGTAGTCACTATTAAAGATATACAGACCACACACCAAAAAAATCATTCTTTTTTTTTTTTTTTTTTTTTTAAGTAATGTGACATAAAACAACAAAAAATTAAATTTAATATGTAGCCTTTAACTTTTTAGGTCTTACGCAATTGTGGTGTTTGTGAATATGACTTATAATGAGCAGGTTATCTCAAAAATAACTCCTCAGATGAGATTTGATTGCGTCCAAACTGGACAAATGTAATAGGTGATCTCACTCTGGAGCCATCTGGGAGCCAAAAAGAAGGTTGTCAAGGGCCAAATGTGGCCCACAGGCCTTGCTTTGGAAAGGCCTGGTGTACACTAAAATCTGTGTGTGTGTGTGTGTGTGTGTGTGTGTGTGTGTGTCTTGGCCCTGTCCCTGGTCCCTGTAGACCAGGCAGTGGGCCAGGAAGAAGAGAGAAGGGCCCTGCTGTCTTTTCACACTCAGGAACAAAAGCTTCAATATTACACAGTGTATTTACTTGGGACAGCACACTATAAAAGGTGCATTCAACACTCCTTTTGATAGGAAAACATATCACGACTTTTGGTGTATTCATTTCAGGATGCTGTTCTTTCTTCACTAGGCGTTTGTTATTATATTATAGGGGAAACGATTAATCAGCATTTGCCCTGCAGTTACCTTTGTTAGCATTGCTTGCATTCCTCATACAAACAAATAGGAAATCGGTAGTGCTGGCTGTTCCTTATAGGGAATATTTACACCAGATCCCTCTCTCCATCCCTCCCTCTCCCTCCCCCCCTCCCTCCCTTACTTACGTTGTCCATCTGTTTCCAGCACTGATCCAAATACTGCTGGGCCTTCCTGCCCTCCTGTAGATGCTGCTCGTTCACACATGCACACACACACACACACACACACACAAAAGAAACCATGTAGACACGGGAAAACACAGGAAAACACACATAAATATAGAAAAATTGAATGCACACACAAACAAACCAATATATCGGATATAAAAACATACATGGCAGCCACAGCTACATGCAACACAATATCAAACCTCTAGGAAAACAAAGGGCTGAGACCAGAGGCACAGATTTACTAGAGTTCATTGACCCTCGCAGTAAAATGACACACTGAGACTGAATCCTCCATAGGAATAGGCTGAAACCTATATATAACTAAACATAACAGAAGCTGGAAGCAGCAAATGATTTGCAGATCTGGTTAGAAAAGTCCATGCTGAAAAGATAAGATGTACAATTTAAAGCCTGGGTTGGGACGCAAAGTCGGGTTACGTAAAGCTAGAAATGAATACCCAAATGACTCAGGAAAAATCAACAGTTTTCAGGTGGGAGGTAATAGGAAAACAAAAGATCAGGAAATTGTACTGAGGAAATATCCCACTATCACGGGTTCAACCCTAGCTGTGGTCCTATAGAGAGATAAGCAATGTCCATACAATTAAGATAACTTTATTATACACCGGTAAACTGGAATTTGTCTTTGACTGTCTGCCATGTGTAACATTTTAATATCGATAAATCACTACCACAGATTCAGACGTTAATATAATTATCGGAAACCAACGAGACTATTTCTGAGACAGGGTTCCTACACATTTTCAATTAAAAAAATTCCATACTTTTTCCAGACCTTGATTTGTTTTGAAGATTTTGTCTGGTGTTCAATATGATTTACGCAGACAGACATCTTGCCCCTGCTAACTAGGTCACATCACTGTATAGATGAAGATTGTTCTTCACAGCCACAAATATCAGAATATGTGAGATGATTGGCAGGGTTCCTACACGGTTTCCATTTTAAAATTCCAGATTTTTCCCAGACCCTATGTTCTTGACTGGATTTGATTTTGGTCGGTATTTGACATAATGCATAATCCTCTATCTGAACATTATTCTTCACATCAACAAAAACTGTGGACTCAAAGTGGCTCTACAACAACATAAAAGCTAGAATCATGTGTGTATCGGACCTGAACCGCAACATTTTCCATACTTTTCCAGCCATTTTTTCAAATTCCCAAACTATTCATTTTTAATACTTTTCCAGACTTTCCAGACCTGCGTAGGAACCCTGCTGAGAAGATCAACAGCTTCTACACTGCATTTTCCATTGTGAGCCACCAGGTCGGATTTGGCGGGAAATCTGCTGGATTGCTTTACGGCACAAAACAGGAAGAGGTTCTGTTCTTCCAGAGCAAACTGAGATAAAGCTTTCAGAGTATCTAACGGCAGAGGGTGGAAGGAGGGAAAGGCCGATGGAAAAATCACTTCCAACATCTTCGGTAAAAAGAAAGACTTTGCAACAGAAAGCGATGGGGATTGTGGGAAACGTGGCGCGTACTCACGTGTTTCCTCTCGGCTTTGAGGTCTTGGCTGTACCTCATCAGCTCGCCGTAGACCTTGTGGCCCATCTCCTCGGCCACCACCTCCCTCTGACCCGCATAGTCATTCAGCTCATTCAGGATGGAGTAGAATGACAGGCAGGATGTGAACCTGGACAACACACACACACACACACACACACACACGGTAAAATCAACGGTACCGGAATGATGATGAGAGTGCGGGTGACGGAAGTCTGAATTCTGACTTGTGTCAATTTTTCTGACTTTGATCTCAGGATTCTGACTTTGATCTCAGGATTCTGACTTTGATCTCAGGATTCTGCTCTTTGATCTCAGGATTCTGACTTTGATCTCAGGATTCTGACTTTGATCTCAGAATTCTGCTCTTTGATCTCAGGATTCTAACTTTGATCTCAGGATTCTAACTTTGATCTCAGAATTCTGACTTTGATCTCAGAATTCTGCTCTTTGATCTCAGGATTCTAACTTTGATCTCAGAATTCTGACTTTGATCTCAGAATTCTGCTCTTTGATCTCAGGATTCTAACTTTGATCTCAGGATTCTAACTTTGATCTCAGAATTCTGACTTTGATCTCAGAATTCTGCTCTTTGATCTCAGGATTCTAACTTTGATCTCAGGATTCTAACTTTGATCTCAGAATTCTGACTTTGATCTCAGAATTCTGCTCTTTGATCTCAGGATTCTAACTTTGATCTCAGAATTCTGACTTTGATCTCAGAATTCTGCTCTTTGATCTCAGGATTCTAACTTTGATCTCAGGATTCTAACTTTGATCTCAGGAGTCTGACTTTGATCTCAGAATTCTGACTTTGATCTCAGAATTCTGACTTTGACCTCAGAATTCTGACTTTAAACTCAAAATTCTGACTTGTTCCCACTTTAAATTCAGAATTGTGAGATCAAACTCCCGGAACTTTTTAACATGTGGCCCAAATCCTCTTTCCACAGGAAACACTTTGTCTCAGGCCTTTTCTGCTCTTAACGTAAAAACAGAATAACCGAAGTGAGCGGAACGACTCTGTTGCACTCTGTTGACTCTGCTCACCTTGGCTCCTCATCTTTAGAGCGTTTGGGACAGTACTTCTTTACCAAGTTCCTGTAAGGAAGGGAGGGAGGGGGTAAGAGAGAGAGAGAGAGAGAGGGAGAGAGAGAAGCAGACACAGAGATTAAAAAGGCTGACTGACGGATAGAAAGACAAAAAATTACACAGACAGCTAGAGGCTCAGACACTGATCAATAGACAAGTAAACAGACAAGTAGAGGGTTAGGCAGGCACACACACACACACACACACACATATATATATATATATAGAAAGAGGGAGGAGGGAGTGTATTATTAAAGATGAATCAAAGATTTAAACATCAAAGTGTCTGCCTGTCAATTCCCTCAGGCTCTGACAATACCGACTGCAGCAAAGCAGGATGTTAATGATTTAACTAGAAAGCAGAAGAGAGTGTGTGTGTGTGTGTGTGTGTGTGTGTGTGTGTGCATTTTCAACAATGAGAACAACTAGAACAAACACACACACACACATACACGAGAGCTGCATCTTTGATCGTTCCTCAGACATGCAGTAGCAGTGTATAATGTACTCTGCAGGGATTTCCCTCTTTGAAATCCAACACACACACACACACACACACACACACACACACACACACACACACACCAACAACCACCCAGGAGAGCGAAAACTACTGGGAATCTACTACTTTTTAATCAGTCGAAGCAGACGGAGTGTGTGCTTGTCGAGTTGCCTCAGTGTGTGTGTGTGTGTGTGTGTGTGTGTGTGTGTGTGTGTGTGTGTGTGTGTGTGTGTGTGTGTGTGTGTGTGTGTGCGCGCGTCCCTACCGTAGCTGCTTGGCGTAGTTCTGCTCTATCTCCAGCCTCTCCTTGACAAACTTGGCGTAGCGCTCCAGGAAGTCAATCCCCCACTGAGTGTGCTTGTCCAGGTTCTCAAACTGGTCCTGAGGAAAGAAAGAAAGAAAGAGAGGGGGGAGAGAGAGAGAGAGAGAGAGAGAGAGAGGGGGGGGGTTACGGCATCACATTGATAAAACGGCTTGGGGGAAAATCAGGTGCCATCATTGCAGTCATTTCTATGGGTCACGATTATCCCGGCCGAAATAATTGCGATTCACGATATTATCCCGATAATCACCAAAATATGCTTAAAACTCTTAAAATGCCACTAAAACATACTGGAATCACTTTACCTTTAATTTTGTTAAGAAACAAATATTTTTATTGCATCATAGGACACATATCTTTTTTTTGTGAACATCCTTTTTAGTGAAAAACAAACAAGGACAGATTCAGACTCTCGCCAACACCCAGCAGGTAATCACAATGAGAGAAAAAAATCCATTAATAAAAAGAATCTACCTATCAACCTGATATCCAAGCATTCACATGGTTCAATTAGTTATGTGTTGGAAATGCACAGTAAATGAATAACCTGTTTGTTTTCAGGTACAGCAAGGACAGCAGAATGAATGCAAAAAAACCCAAACAATCTTAAATAAGGTAATCATAAATTATAAGGTCCCCCTGCATAAATAAAGGATAAATAAATAAATAAAAAATAGCAACATTGTGTGAGTCTGTTCTTTATATAAAATAAAGTCCACCTGGCATTGAGTCAAACTGTACTACTTTGACACTCGCCAAGTCACTCGTGAGGATATTCCCGATTATCCCGATAATGGAAATTCCCCGAGACAAAATGATCTTGAGTGTTTTTTATCGCGATAAAAGATCAAATCTCATATCCTCCCATCCCTAGGCGGGAGCATGAAAACAGCCACGAAACAAGCTGGCCGACTGCAGCCGAGTTTCCATCCGAGCATTTTTATGCAAATTGCGACGCTTCGGATTAGAAAGGCTGAACGGAAACGGCAAAATTCCCATAAAGTTTCCCAAGTACTGCAAAAACAAAACTTTTAACCCCCCCCCCAAACCCTGGAAAGCATTCAGCAGGTAGAGGAACTGAATGAGAAATCTGTGTTTATACATTCACTTGGCAGTTGGATGGAAACTGCCAATATCTCAGTCTCTCTCTCTCTCTCTCTCTCTCTCTCTCTCCCTCTGTCTCTTCTTCCCCCCCTCTTTCTATCTCTCTCTCTCTCTCTCTCCGGTAAATGGGATTAAAACTCAGGGTTACATGACTCAGCGGTCTGTCTGCCTGGGCATAAGTCCATAGGAATACACACATAAATCGGAAGTCCTCCTGCCAGTGACTCAGCATTAAGAGCATTTCCTCTTCGCTGCGGTTTATTTACACACACACACACACACACACACACACACACACACACAAACCTCCTTTCATCCCATATTCTCCTGTCAGCAAACCACAATAAATCCCAGAAGAAGAATAAGCTTCAGTTCGCATCGTCAAGTGAGAAGCCTACAGAAAAGCAGAAAAACTGAAAAAAAAAAACCAACAAGTTTTTTCTTTCTCCTCTCACTCTCTTCTCCTGCCCAATTCCTCCTCTTCCTCCTCTCGTCGTTCCCTCCCTCCCTCCCTCCCTCGCTTTTTCATAAGACTTTCCTGATTACTGGCAGTGTCATCGGGAGGCCCAAAGGACAGCGGAGGATATCGGATGGAGAACAGGGATGAGGTCCCATTACAAAGGAATGGGAGCTGTGTGACTAAAAGAAAACAAGAAATGGATTATGCAATGATTTCTATCATGTTTTCCATCATGTTCTTATTTTTAAGAAGAAGAAGAAGATTTTTATGATTTATTCTATTGCGTCACGAGATGCTATAACATATGACACCATTACAATTCAATGTTCATTTTCTCCAGACATCTCCCCTTCTTCTTCATGTCAGAATGTGTAAGTAAGAATGTGTCTGAATTGGTGTGTGTGTGTGTGTGTGTGTGTGTGTGTGTGTGTGTGTGTGTGTGTGTGTGTGTGTGCATGTACATCTCCAGGGTAGATGGACTGACTACAATAGCTCTGCTCAACTGGAAAAACACCATCATTTACAGCCCCCTGCACACACACACACACACACACACACACACACCCATAGGGGAATGTAGCGGGTGATCTGTTGTCAGATGTCTATCTGTACTGACAACAAACAATCTCCACCCTCTTCCCACAATGCTGCTGTGTGTGTGTGTGTGTGTGTGTGTGTGTGTCCACCCTACCACACTCTAAGAAGAAGACGTTTAGTTTACAGACGTGATTTCTGGGTAATGCAATCTTTCTTTTGGAGGAAGGGTTGAATGTATTTCAATGCAATGACCTCACAAATATAGAAAGGTGAGATTGTTTTATCAAGGCTAACACACTAACAAAATAAAATCAGATTGCGTTTTGTGTGTGTGTGTGTGTGTGTGTGTGTGTGTGTGTGTGTGTGTGTGTGTGTGTGTGTGTGTGTGTGGTGGTATCACAAAAGCACTATTAATTGCAAAAGGCAACATGAGGACAGAATTATTTAGTGGTCCAAGCACGTAATTCTGGAACCCTATTGTTTTTATACGGATTATTACTATTCTTCTTCTTCTTGTTACTATTCTTCTTCTTCTTCTTGTTACTATTCTTCTTCTTCTTCTTGTTACTATTCTTCTTCTTCTTGTTACTGTTCTTCTTCTTCTTCTTGTTACTACTCTTCTTCTTGTTACTATTCTTCTTGTTACTATTCTTCTTCTTGTTACTCTTCTTCTTGTTACTCTTCTTCTTCTTGTTACTCTTCTTCTTCTTGTTACTCTTCTTCTTCTTGTTACTCTTCTTCTTCTTGTTACTCTTCTTCTTGTTACTCTTCTTCTTGTTACTCTTCTTCTTCTTGTTACTCTTCTTCTTGTTACTTTTTCTTCTTGTTACTCTTCTTGTTACTCTTCTTCGTGTTACTCTTCTTCTTCTTCTTGTTACTCTTCTTCTTCTTACTATTCTTCTTCTTCTTACTATTCTTCTTGTTACTCTTCTTCTTCTTGTTATTCTTCTTCTTTGTGTTACTCTTCTTCTTTGTGTTACTCTTCTTCCCTAAAAGCATCTGGATCTCAGAAACCGTAAGAGCTACAGCGACCAAACTTGGCAGATAGGTCCAAAGTCTCAGCCGCTACTCAGGCAACAAAAACGATTATTAGCCTAGTCCAGCTGTGTCTTGATGATTTGAGGAACAAAAATTACATTACTGCACTTTTGGCATCTTACATCAACATCTCGACTATTTTTCAGTGCGGGACATTCTAAATGAAACGTTTTAATGTCAGAGGTATGCCAGTCCCCTATGATGTTTAACTGCAGAACCTGAAACTGCGATACCGATTAATAGTGCTGCCCTAGCTGCCACTCTGTAAGCTTCCAACTGCCTCTCTGTGTGTGTCAACAGAAACTACGGATAAGGGCTGGCAAGGGAAACACGAGACGACTGACCTCCTCGTCTGTCCGGTTATCATATTCTTCAAAACATAAAGACAGCAGAGGGCCTTCCGAACAGCATATATGTATTTCCATACATATTTTATTATCATCTAGCCTATACACCAGGGTGAGAATTAACTTTTGCCCTCTTGATGTGATTTAGGGGTATTTTGGTACTGCATATTGGCAAATTAACACTCAATTTGTACCACTAAGATTTGTTTTAACTTCTTCCCCACTGCTGGAAACTGGCAGCAGGCCTTCCAGAAGAAGTTGGAGCCGTTTCAACCCCCCTCTGTCCCCAGCCAGTGCATCTTCCATCCCTCCACTGTTGAGTTTTTACCATATTGGTCATCTTATCTCGAGTTGCTGCGGTGGTTTGTGTGGGGTCGGCATTTTCTACAGCTTCAGGCTGCGTACTCGCTTGTTTTCTGATCAAAAAATGCTCAGTTTTCTCACCCAGAACGCTCTGGAAAGAATTCTCCCAGTCACAGGCTCCCACCAGTCCACTGACGGTGGCCCACGAGGGACAGTGGTTGCATACGCGCATTAAAAATTGACATTTTAATTGACAACTCAATGAGATGCAAAAATGGGTATTCCTACACTATCTGTGTTCCCAGGGTCCTATGTTCCCAGGGTCCTATGTTCCCAGGGCCCTATGTTCCCAGGGCCCTAAGTTCCCAAGGTCCTATGTTCCCTGGGTCCTATGTTCCCAGGGTCCTAAGTTCCCAGGGTCCTATGTTCCCAGGGTCCTATGTTCCCAGGGTCCTATGTTCCCAGGGTCCTAAGTTCCCAAGGTCCTATGTTCCCTGGGTCCTATGTTCCCAGGGTCCTAAGTTCCCAGGGTCCTATGTTCCCAGGGTCCTATGTTCCCAAGGTCCTATGTTCCCAGGGTCCTAAGTTCCCAGGGTCCTATGTTCCCAGGGTCCTATGTTCCCAGGGCCGTAAGTTCTCAAGGTCCTATGTTCCCAGGGTCCTATGTTCCCAGGGCCGTAAGTTCCCAAGGTCCTATGTTCCCAGGGTCCTATGTTCCCCAGTTCAATATTCTGTTAACACACATTAACCCTCCTATTGTGTTCGGGTCAAATTTGACCTGTTTCAAGTTAAAATATTTCATAAATATTATCCAGTTTTTTTTTATTGGAACAAGGCTTCAAAACAGCTATATAAACACAACAAAACCAATGGTTATCATTTTATTTGATTTTGAAGGTCTCTAACCCTAACCCTAACGCCTAGAACTGGGGAACATAGGACCCTGGGAACATAGGACCCTTTGTCATGTTCCCATTATGTGGCATATAAATCTGGGGAACATAGGACCCTGGGAACATAGGAACGACTCCCCTACACCATCAGAGGTACTGCAACAGAAAGAGATAGGCTGGCACACAATAACAAAAATATAACAAACAAAATACTATATGACATCAGTGTCATTAAAACAGTACAATAACAATATCATATCACAATGTAAAATGATAGAAAAGAAATCCCACACACCGCTGGCAACACCAACACCTAAAAATAGCCAAGATGTGGCACAGAAAGACGCAGCGAACAAAGAGATCAAAGATGCTAGAGAGCAACAAAGATATGCCGCTACACCGCAAGACGCTACACAGAAACATAGGGATGACCGAGTTGAGTCAATCATTCGGCCTCTGCCTCTGTCCGTCTGTGGTTGCGTCAGCCTCTAACGGTGTCCTCATGAATAAGTAACGCGGTATGAGCTCATCCCGGGAGCTTGTGGCGGGCTGGACACGGTCAGACCGGCTCGCTGGGGAGATGACAGCATCGCCCTCTGCCTCGTGGCTCGCGGCGCGCGGGGAGAGGAGGAGCAGGAGGATGATGATGGTGATTATGATGATGATGATGGTGATGGTGAAAGCATTATGGAGTGGGTCAGAAGAGCCGCAATCTGGCCTCCATTCAGAGAACCAGGCTGCTATAAATGGCACTGATGCCAGGTTTTAACGCCCGAAAATAAATCTAGGACAGTGGTTGTCTCTGGGAAGTCATTAAAGGTCCCATATTGTTATTTTGTGTCTTGAGGTCCATTCAAAGCTGTGTGTGTGGTGTCATGTACCAAAAACACTCTCAATCCATTTTTACACCTTCATTTTCCAGCATCTCTCTGAGCCTTACCAAGAACAGGCTGTTTCTGTCGCTGTGGCTCATTAATATTAACGACCCCTCTGTTCCGACTGGCTAACCGCTTGACCGAGTGAAACGTGAGACGCCGCGGCCCGGCGGCTACAGGTAGGGAAAACTCTCCTCGGTAATAAACAATGACAACCGCTCAACCGCTTTAAGGGCAGGGAAGGGAAATCCCATTTTATACGACGGGACCTTTAACCTGAATAGATTCGAAGGCAACATTTTGATCAAATTCCACACAAGTATGCATAAATATGTTTTCTTATGACTATTGTTATTATTAGCATTATCCTGAGTTTTAATGTCTCGTGATCTATATGCTATTTAAAGGAATAGTTCACCCAAAAATGAAAATTCTGTCATCATCTCCTCACCCTCATGCCAGTTGAAACACAGGTGAAGTTTGTCCATATAACACACAGGGAGGCTGCCAGCACAACTCCATAGCAGCCTTCTCCAAAACAACTGAAGTCAGTGGGGACCAGTTCTTCAGAGTTCCAAAAAGACCTACAGTATATTTACACCATCATTTAGTGCAAATCTGAACTACAGCTGATTGATTTGCAACAAATAATGGTGTATAGGTCTTTCTATTCAGTGTGATTGTTTGGCTGTTTTTGTTTTGGAACTCTAAAGAACAGGTCCCCATTGACTTCAGTTGTTTTGGAGAAGGCTGCTACCAAGTTGTGCTGGCAACCTCCCTGTGTGTTATATGGACTAACAAACTTCACCTGTGTTTCATTTGGCATGAGGGGTGAGTAGATGATGACATAATTTTCATTTTTGGGTGAACTATTCCTTTAAGAGGCTTTTCTATTCTGACAAGAATACATTTCTAGGGAAATTCCTCGCAATATTTTGGAATGCTTTAACATGAAAGTAGTCAAGATACTGAATATTGGCGCAAAATAGCAGCTATTGTTGTCTGCAATTGAAAAAATCTCGGCTTTCAAAACCACATACGGGTACAAACCCAAATAGAGACATCTAGGTCCAGAGACAGAAAGGTGGACTAGCAGCCATGTTATCAGCAGCAGCAAACACAACAACATCCTGTCTCATAATCACGGGAAGTGATGTCTTCATCAACAGCAGAACAATGACAGGAGACCCGCCTATCACGGCACACGTGGGTGCTCGTGAAAGAGGTGCATTGACCTTTTTGGCAACTAATTAAAAAAATTGGCGCTTGTAAGCAGTAGGGAAGAATAGGAACTAACTAACTGAGAATAGGAAAAAACTGACACTTAACCGAGGCGGATATGTGAAAAAGAAAGTATGGTTTGCACTAGAGAAATGGATGTAAACAATACAATAGCAAAAATAACAGAACACACTTCTTTGGTAAATATTAAAATGTTAATAAATCTAGTTTATCTTTATCTTTGCACAATCATGATATCTTATCTGTGTTTTTTACCATATTGGTTTTTCAAGGTCGGCCAACTTTCAACCGATTGGTTGGTTGACACTTCCCTATCAGCAACGTCCAAACATCAAATCATCAGTCTGTTCCTCTTTTCCTCTTCTCACCTCAACATAGATAATAATCATGACCCATCGCATTTCATCAGGACATGTTCATTCTTGCCACTCCTCTGTTATCCACATTACACTTCAGGGTTCAAAATCAATCATTTTTCCAGACCAGATTTCAAGATGCTGGCCGCTCAGACACTCAGACATACAGAAAATTAGGCAGAAAATGTAAGAAAACATTTTTCCATACTTAACATCCCTCAACTTTTTAAGAAATTATCAAATTCATTTTCCACACATTTGTCCGATTTCCCAATCTCCAGGCATATTTCCAGACCTCCGGGCCAGTAGATTAACCTTTAACAGTAGCCCGGTCGGCCCAGTACATTTCAAAGTCTTTAACAGACAAAACACATGCTCTCACATCATTTTCTTGCAGTAATATAATGGTCCGTTGTCAATAAATATTCTGAGAATTGGCCTGGGTAACGTTAGGCTGCTAAGTCCAAGACATTTCTTCTAATGCACTATCATCATCATCATCATCATCATCATCATCATCATCACATCTGGGGCCGTATCCACAAACATTCTGAGAATCCTCTCAGAGAGCTCTTATCTTATCCTAAAATTCCTTAGCAAGGAGTCCTCCTGCTTGACTCAGAGTGAGCAAGGAATGGACAAGATCTTTTATCTTAGTGAGGAGGTGTGGTCGACCCCGGTGCTAGGTGTGATGCTCTGTTTGGACGCTGCCATTGGTTGATCAAGAAAAATCAACACTCCTCTTTTTGTCATCCAGAATGCACACAAGGAATCACACAAGATAACACACAGTTTACTCGATATGAACGCGTGATTTGCTTATACTATCAAACATTTTTAAAATAGAGCTCATTGGACAAAATCTTTGAAAACCATATGAACCGTACTTTTTAATACTTGTACGGTTCTCACAGGTTGACGCATTCTGCCTTTATTTGGGTGAATGCAGTAATGTAATTATACTTTACTAATTTGAAGTTAAGATTTGGTGAAAATGGCTCAAGACTCAGTAGTATTAGTAGAATTTATAGACTATATTGGCATCTCTACTCTACTCTCTCTTAAGGGCTAAGATGCTTTGTGAATAGCTTTTATCTTTACTAGGATTTAGTCTTACTTTTAAGGGGACACTCTTAGAAAAAGTCATCACTGTCAGAGTTTTCTTAGAATTTCACCACTAGGACCAACTCCTAGTACTGGGAAGCTTTGTGGATATGGCCCCAGGTCTTCTCCCAGCCTGATGATGAGGCAGAGAGGGAGAGAAACCAGACAAAAGGTGTGGATGGTAGGTCTCTCCTAGCAGTCAGATTGGCAGCCAACGAATCACCGTCTGCTGGCCCATTCTGATTCCCAGCATTCGCTCTGTTGATCAAATGGTGAAAGTGGCTAGTGGATTTTGGAAACTACAAGCCACT
The DNA here is from genome assembly GCF_046629955.1 of Centroberyx affinis. NCBI lineage: Eukaryota > Metazoa > Chordata > Actinopteri > Beryciformes > Berycidae > Centroberyx > Centroberyx affinis. The sequence continues at coordinate 29,054 of NW_027281228.1, read as the reverse complement.
GTGGCTGGTGGAAGTTTGTTTCTTGCCCTCAAAACCCCAAATGGGTCGTAGGTCTGTTCCTCCTGGGTTCCCATGTGACAAGGCAGCTCGTCTGTTTAATGAGGCCGGGTCCCAGGGTGGGAGAATAAATTAGTCGTTCAGCTCCCAGACGCTTGAAGACGCCCCGTGTGGAGACCCCACTATGGAAATGCTGTCTTCTGTACAGTCTCGTAACCAATCGGACGGCTAGACGGCCTCCCCCGGCCAATCAGAGAGCCAGACGGCCTGTGTGCATTCCATGGGAGAAGGCGAGGTTAATTAGCATAGAAACTGCTACTAGGACAATAGGCTCATTACACACTATGGCATTCCAGAGCAGCGTGCGCGCGCATACACACACACAAACACTGACACTCAAACACACACACACACACACACACACACAGACAGACACAGACACGGCAGGGACGGGGTGGGAAATGTCAACTTGTCTGAAACACTGGCATCACTCTGAAGACCCCCAGGCTGTGTCTGCACTGTGTGTGTATGTACTATATGTGAGTGTGTATGTATGTGTGTGTGTGTGTGTGTGTGTGTGTACCATGTGTATCTGCGTTCATCTTCCTTGAAAACAACCAGTAAAAAGGCCTCCACCAAGAATGTGATGGGAGAGAGAGGGGAAGGGCTGTGTGTGTGTGTGTGTGTGTGTGTGTGTTGGGGGGGCTTATAAAAAGGACAAGGGAGGGGCAGAGGGGGATCAAGAGAGTGAGCTGGAGGAGGGAGGTAAGAAAAACAAGAGGAAATGAGGAAGGAGAGGCTGCACCACAGAGAGAGGAAAAGTAGAATAGAGGAGGAGAGCAGAGGAGGAGAGCAGCCATAAAACGGACCAATCAGAGAGCAGATTTGGGAGAGGGTGACATCCAGTAGAAAAGAAGAATGTAGCGAGTTAGTGTTTCCAATATACACAGAAAAAATATATTTTGGTCTATTTTGGAAGGTTTACGCATTTTAATTTGAAGACTATCAAAATTTGGTCAAACTCGATTACTGGAGTCAAAACAAAAATAAATCAAATGAATGAATTTAGGTGTATTTAATAAATTTGTGATCATAATGCCAATGCATTCCATTGTTTTATGTGTGTCATTATGTCATTAGCATCTAAATGACAAATTTCCATCAAACTGAAATAATGACACTATACATTATATGATTACATAGATCCAATAACAGACACTTCAAGCAATTTTTGTTCATTTTATCTGTTTCAGGCTAGTTGATATCAAACCATAGATCCAACTCGGCTGTCTAGCCGTTCAGTTTCCACACACAGCTGAGCAGCGTGAGCAGTGTGGCACCTTCCCTTGCCTTCCCACACACACACACACACACACACACACCCTAATAGACACAAGATTAAGCTTGTTCCAGTCTGACTTGCATGCCAGGTTGTTATTTTGGTTCCTCTCGGTTAAATCTGTTTGCCAAAAAACATAAGCTGAGCACACTCGTCGACATACGACACGCTTGTTAAATAGACATTACCACACACAATATAAGCCTACAGCATGAACTCTGCTTTAATTGCTGAGTGAACGACTACTTCAAAATCACTCTGAATGTCATTTCAATGCGGAAGTCGGTGGTGTTAAGTAAGTAAGTAACTCTATTTATATAGCACCTTTCAAGAGCAGAGACGTCACAAAGTGCTTCACAGAGGAAATAAAGCATAAACATACATACAGACATAAAGCACAATAAAAACAGACAAAAAAATGACACAAAGGCAAGTCTAAACAAATGTCCACAGTGTCCACAGATCTTAAGTCCAGAAGGAGAGAGTTCCACAACCTCTAAAGCACAGTCTCCTTTAGTTTTTAGCCTAGATCGAGGAACAGCCAGCAAACCCTGATCAGAGGACCTTAGAGACCTGCTGGTGACATAGGGCTGCAGTAGATCTCTAATGAGATCACAAGGACTTTGAATTGGATTCTGGATTTGACGGGGAGCCAGTGAAGAGCGATCAATCGGTGTCACATGAGACCTTTTGGAGGACCTGGTCAAGAGTTTAGCAGCAGCATTTTGGACCACTTGCAAACGATCCAGGGATGTTTTGCTGAGGCAGGTGAAAATGGAGTTATAATAATCAAGACGGGACGATATAAAAGCATGAATTAACATTTCCATCTCCGCTTGAGACACAATGGGCCTGGTCCATAGTGACACCTAGATTTCTTATGGAGGGTTTAACCGACAAGGTAAGAGACCCAAGACCATCCCAAGGTAAGAGACCCAAGACCATCCCAAGGTAAGAGACCCAAGACCATCCTTTATCTTAGGGACAGGACTAGGAGGGGCAGCAATAAGGATTTCTGTTTTGTCTGTATTTAGCTGTAAGAAATTATGAGCCATCCAGTTTTTTATAGCATTTAGGCAGTTATTTTAAACTGACAATTTAGCTACGTTTTGAGGTTTAAATGAGACATATAATTGTTATAATAATTGGTGTTAACTTGCCAGGTTGAGGAGAGACAGACTGACACTGACACAGCCTCCAGCCCCTTCAACTATCCTGAAACTCTGAGGGGAAACACCGTTTTGTATCTTTTATTATTCTCATCTAACCGTGTGTTTTCCTCACCGGGAGCACTGCGGATTCCAATAGTCTTAGATTTGCTGCTAAAAGTTGTTGTTGTGTTGAAAAGTCTCCAATGGCCATCTATGGGCAAAACCCAAAGGCAACGCTGGCACGATGTTTACCTCATCTCCCAACCTCTCAGCACACGGGGGAGGCAGCCAGCTTCTCGCACCGGCTTCCAACTCTCTTTTTGATCATCATGGATTCTATTAGAGCAGTGATTCTCGACCATTTTCATATCAAGGACCCCTAATTTAGTCCACATTAGGGCCACGGACCCCCATTCCATGACTACAGAATTCCATGACTAACTATGATCAAAACAGTCATTCTTCTACATTCTCTAATTGTGTTCACTTCTTGTAAATGAAGTAATGCTGAAGTTTAACAATTCATCAATTCGCTGGGGACCCCCCTGGAACCCCCGTCAAGGACCCCTGGTGGTCCCCGGACCCCACGTTGAGAACCACTGCTACAGAGCGTTCGCTGGACCAACAGTTTCTCCTCCCTCTTGCATCACAGATTTCCCGGCAAGCGGCCGACTCAGACGGTACCGACCGCCCCCCTGATTCCTAAGCCCGGGGCGATAAAACATCGGAAGAGCTCCGTGTTGTTTTTAAGAAAGTAATTTGCGAATTAAGAGGGCGTTTTCAGGTGGAAGCTCTGGAGTCATTACCTCCTTAAACTGCACCGAGGCGGACAGCGCGGACGTCCGGCGATGTGTTTACACGGAGGAGGAGGAGGAGGAAGCTGAACTTGCCACGTGGATTAAAGTTGCAGATAGACTGGAAGTATGCGATTCACGGGGGGCCTCAAATTATGAATCACTACAGCGGATTAAAAATGAATGAGACAACGAATCCCCCGTGGATCACGGTTAGCAACAGCAGATGAGTCAGTGTGTGGCTGCTTTATGCCTGCAGACAGTCGCTCCATGACTCTGCTGCTTTACAGTCAGAGTACAGTGTTTCCAGTGGAGTTGTTTTGTATCGGGATGATGGTAGCGGGCCAGAATTGTGCTGGATATTCGAAAAAGTGGATGTTATTGGCCAGTTATGCCTTTGCTTGTATGTGGGGTTTATTCAAAACTTTGGCTTTTTTTTTGTGTTATGGTGCAAAAATCAGGCCAAGGACTCTTCTTGCTGAGGCACTGCTTCAAAATACCATGCGCCTGCCTTTATAATTCAGTTTGGGTTGGGGCAGTTGAATTGGCAACATGCCCTTGGGTACATTTAATAAAGCTATAAAATAGACATGACTAAATCTGAAATGATTTACGCTATTCCATATTTTTTTGCATTTCACCTGCTCTCGTAATAACTTTGTCTTTTATTTTATTTACAATTTTATTTTCCTTTTTTTCCAACAACATAACGCCTTTGTAATACATTCAGTGTGAAATACCAAATACAAAAGTTCGCATGTTGTCCATTTTTGTACCCCCCCCCCCCCCGGACGTACATAAACAAACAGCAAAATAGATCAAAGATGTAAACAATAAATAAACACAACAATAAATAAATACACATACATTCATACAAACAAATAGATGGATATATTAGTCACGGTTGTCTATAGCCAATCTACATTGTAATTTGGTTTGAATAAGAACCAGTTATGGAAGAGTACACCGTTGTCCCCCATCCATGAGTATACGGAAAATTCATTTATAACAAATATGGTATCTGAATATGAATACAGCACGTCTGCATCATCTACCGACTGAATGGAACTGGATGTTGTCTGTTCCAATTTCAGTAAAGACCTGAACCAGGCCCCTGCATTCGTAAAAAAAACAATCAGTTGGACAGTTCAGTTAAAGTCAATGCATGGGGCTGTTTCTTCCTCTTATGAAACGTGAGTGGAGCTATTGTTTCCCGGTGTGAGTGTGGCCGTTTTACTGTTTCGATGGAGGATAGTCTCGAGCGGCGCGTGTCCATACGCAGCTTACTCACAGCTGTGCGGCTGTTAAAGAGGAAAAAAAAAAGAAAAGTCTGGTTCAGATCATAGATACTTCCTATCGAAGCTGTAGAAATCGACACATTCCCAGCATCGGCTCCAGCAGCTATTCATCAAGTATTGGCCGTGGGTGACAAAACGTTTGGTCTCTGTTTTTCTTTGCCTCGGCGGGGCGGGTCGGTCAAACATTAACCTAACCCTGCCGAAAGTAGGGCTCCGTCCCACTGCCTAACCCGGCTACAGTGGGCCTATTATCCCGACCGGAGCCGTGGAGCTAAAGCAGTTGAGCAGTGACGAGGTTTAGTCACACTGGGATCACTGGAGAATCACTGGAGACCTAAGAGCCAATTTCCATACACTTTTAGATTTGTATACTTTTCCATAGAAACGCATTCGTTGATTATCCACAATTTTCTTTTTTTCTGCCTGTCTTTATCAATAACTGGAACACATTGAAAAATATGTTTTTCATGTGTCTCCGCTATATGGACACCCAGGACAGCCTGTACTGGTAGTTCACTGTTGGTAAAATCCATATGTGGGGTAAAACCAATCGTCTAACACAGGGAAAGTTCCGGCCCTCTCAGCCTCTCTGCCTTTACAACACGGCCGTAAATCAGTTATAGTCACGTTTTAACCCGTCAGGTGTTAGAGAGAGAGAGAGAGAGAGAGAAAGAGAGAGAAAAAGCGCACGTGTGTCATGTGTTGATAATAAACAACATGGATGACAGACCTCATCATCTGACCACAATAAACACACTGTTGTTGCAGCCTGTGGAGTCGCTCTCTCTCGCACACACACACACACACACACACACACACACACACAACAGGAAACAACTATATATAGGCCAAACTGCTTCATAATGGTGAGAGACAACATTATCTGCTGCTGACCCCTATTCTGGGGTTTTTGGGATCTTTGAAACTATATTTAAGACTCTAAGGCAACATTTAACCATATAAAAGGATTTTTTTTTTAAAGGATATTAAATATTCAGTTGAAATCATTTCAGAACTTTTTAAAAGATCTGCAGACACCATGAATGGCTGTCCCAATGCACTGAGATCTATTCCCACAGCCATTCCCACTCCGCGTAAAGCCTGTCTGCGCACAGTGGAAAATAAACACACACACACACACACACACACACACCTGGGCACTCCTCTCTGAGGCGAGCTAGTCAGGTTTCATAGCAACCCGAGCTCCTCTATTGTCTTGTTCCCCCTTGCTGCCTCGCGTACGCGCACACACACACACACACACACACCCTGACGGACTGGTTTGACGAGAGGGAGGGAGAGGGGGAGAGAGAGAGAGAGAGAGAGAGATGAATTGATATCTGGTCTTCTATAAATAATCCAGCTATGATCGTGCCCTGGCAGGCAGAGTAACACCACGGTCTTTTAACACTCCGCCCCGTGGCAGTGTGTGTTTTCCTATGTCAGCTGATGTGTAGCATGTTGTCTCACCATGCATGATAATGTCAGGAGGCCAAAACATTCGTTCCACTAAGGAGGAGATAAGAAACTTGCTGGGTCAACCTGCCTGTTGTTGGTCAACCTAACTTGCTTTGTGTTCAACAGACACAGCTCCTCTCTCTCTCTCTCTCACAAGGAAAAAAAACATCTGAGCGAACAAACCCATCAACCCAGATTCTTACGTCCGTCTCGGTCCAAAGATCACAAAAGCACAAGATTGCCCACTACAAACAAAGATTTAAATGCCGAAGAACAAACCGGATCGAGAACAGAATGCACCGAATAAACACAATGAGAACGCTCGGCTGCACACCGGCTCGGTCTAGGTCATCGTAAGATTTTGACACCCCGATGCGGGGACGTCACCGGGCGTCTCGGTCGCCACGGGCAACGGCTACCACCAGAAGGGACGGGAGGGGGGAGGGGGGGAGGAAGAGTCGAGGAGCCGCAAAGGACATCAACAAGGCGCGAGGCATCGGTTTACTTCCCAGCCTCTGGACAGATTTGGTTACTGTCATATCTGGGGTGTACGGCCGTTAGCATTATGTTTTTAATTGTAGACAATAATCAATATGCTTGTCAGGGGAGAGGAGCACCACTGCTGCTGAATGTGAACATTTTAATCTACCACAGCCTAATATAGATATGACTTTACTCAATTCATTCCTAATTTCCCTACTGTAGTGAACTGCAATAAAACAACATCAGTGTATCTATAGAATATTTACACGGCTGTTTTTATAGCTCTTCATTAACTTTGCATTAGGGCTGGGCGATATGGTTGAAATCAATATCATGATAATCATAAGGATTTTTCTCGATGTCTCAAATATATATAACGATATGGTTCATGTATGCAAAATCACGTTAAATTGGAATTTGAAGAAACCTACAGGAAACTGAAATTTTTTTTTTTTAACCACATATCTGAAATTACACATAGTGTTATATATTATCAACAATTAATATCATAAAATGTTAAAGGAACCTTTCAGGTGGTATTTGATGCGGCACATTTAATCGTAATACATACATTATGATTGAATGGATATTTGATTTGTTTTATTGATTCATAATAAGACAAACTCTCTTAGAAGTGGAATTTCATGGAATTCCTTACAGCTGGGTGACATTCACATTCACACTCCAGGAATTTAAGTAAGGGATAATGCCCGACGAGGTGTCCATTATCAGGAAGTAATGGACGACGGGGAGGCCAGAACCGTCCGACGGGCATCGCAGCGCTTACACCATGGTCACTTGCCAAAGAAAAAAAAATTAAGACCATGAATATATATTTTCATGCGTTTTGTAATCAAAATCTAAAGTTTTTCACAAGCCATAACTCAGTTTCCCTGGTAACACCCGAGGGTTTGACTAATACCTGGAACAAACATTACCATCCCATAAGGTTCTTATGCAATGGAAACGTTGTTCACTACTCCAGTAAATAGGACGAACCTTAGCTACGACTTGGCAGCAGGAGATATTTCTAGTCCGCTCAGCTCATAGAACCCTTTGGCTCAGCTATGAGCCAGAAAGCTAACGTTATGCTAGCAACATTCAGAGTCAATAACAAAAAGTAAATATAATTTGACAATATGTTTAACAACAAGACTAGCTAGCTATCAGCCATGTCATTGTCCCCAAATCAATATCAAGATTTTCACGAAAAAATGACTGCGTCCCTGTTGCTATGGTTACTCATTTTAGATACAGGCTGATACTACATAACTAGCGCGTGAATTTAGAACGGTGAACAGACAGTTTCACTGGAACTACTTAGTAGGTGTCCATTATCAGGAATTAATGGACACCCTGCAGCCAATCAGAATCGAGTATTCACCCAGACCATGGTATAATTGGAATTAACCACGCATTCTCAATTGGGTTCATGCATGGCCCTGACCCTGATGGCGGACGACATGATGCTCCAGACATTGGGAGTGACGCCGGCTAACAAGTCCTGAGATTTAACCCCCGAGCGGGGCGGAGCTCGACCCGGGTCTCAACCCTGATCTTAACCCGGGTCGTTTTTGCGGGGTCGACCGGCAGATTTCCCGGGTCAGTCGTCCGGTCTGAAAGGGGCGCAACAGAGGTGACCCTGTTCTTTTGGATAGGGAGCAACACAAGAGGGAGTCACGCAAGATCATCAGATTTTGCAGGGCTACACACACACACACACACTGACACACACACACACACACTGCGATTTGAACACAGTGGAAAACAGACATCTTGTGTGTGGCTGCTATTCTGTCAAAACTCATCACATACACACACACACACACACACTCACACTCACAGCTGGTAGGCAGTCTTCACACCCACACACACCCAAACACATACACATACTGTATATACAAAACACACTGTCCTTCAAGTACAGAGGTGAAGAAGAGAGGAAGAAGGAAGGAGTGTGTGTGCTACTGGGATTAGGAAACGATCGCATGGATGGCTACACACACACACACCCACACACACACACACACACACACGGCTGGCTAATTTGAGCACAATCAGTCTCGGTGGTTATCCTCACTATATTAGCCGCAGCATTTCCTGTGTGTGAGTGTGTGCGTCCGCCCAAGATGAAAGAACAGGATGTGATGATGACTGTATCTGTTCGACAATCCGGCGAGCTGTGTCATCAGGCCACATGTGTGAGCGCGGCACACACACACACACACACACACACACACACAGACACACACACACACACCGCATGTGCTTCTCTAAAGAAAAAAGCCACAAGATCCTCAATTTATCAAACCGCTGACTCAAGTACCCTAATCACAGTGAGGGTTTGGCATGTGGCTGCCAACTTATCCTGTGTGTGTGTGTATGTGTATGTGTGTGTGTGTGTGTGTGTGTGTGTGTGTGTGTGTGTGTGGACTATAAGACCCTCTCCTGTGACAGTGTCTATGGTGGTTAAAGCGGGTGACTGTGGGCTGTGACACTTGCGCTGGGTGTTGACAGTTGCCACTTTTTTTTTTTTTTTTTTTTTTTTTAGGCACCAAATGCATCACATCAGTCCTACTTCAATCAATAGTAAACTCACAGAGAAATCAATACGCCATAAGACAAAAATCCAATTTATCACCACTCTTGTAATAGCTTTCCATTAGGTATAATGTTGCATGCAAATATGCGAGCTTGCATTTAAATATGCGAGGCCATTGGCTACATTCCAGAAACAACTAAATGCTTTAAATAACTCAATATATTCAGCGGAATAGCCCTTTAAATATGCCTTTACATTATTCTCCATCCCCTTTACATCTTTTGAATGTTGCTTTGTGTTCAGTGGAACAATCCTACGAATATCCATATATAACACTGGAAATTAATTTGTTCCTTCATCCCGTCTTATTTAGTTTCAGTGGAATATTCCCTACAATGTTTCCTCATATTCCGCGGAATTCCCCTTTAAATGTCTTTTATAAAAAAAAAAAACGGCGGAAACTCCCTGTACCCAGTGGAAATATCTCTTAAGATAAGCCTTCAGCGTGGTATAAATATGCCTTTATATTCAGCGGAATACCCCTTTTTTCTGCCTGCAGTGAGCGGCTGAGCGTGACTCTGGGTCAGTCTGGAGACTTTGGCCCCTGGTCATGTGACTTCCTGGCTGACAGACGGACAGATAGAGAGTCTACATGCAGAGTTTCCCCCCCCGTGGCAGAAGGGAAGAGTATGGGGTTTATTTTGCTGTCCACTGCATCTTTCAAGACCAAGAACAACATATGCTGGGCAATGCGGTTTACTTCCCTGTGTCTATGTGTGTGTGTTTGTGTGTGTGTGTGTGTGTGTGTGTGTGTGTGTGTGTGTGATGTAGATTAACCATTAACTCCATATCAGTTGACTAATTGCTGATAGCAGGCTAGAGTTTGGGTGTAATACTACTACTGTTGCTGCCATCACCACTAGTACTACAGCAACTACTAGTGACTACTGTTACTACTATGGATACTATTACTACTACCTAGGGCTGGGCGATAATTCAATATTATTGTTTATCATCTTTCAGTTGAATCATATCGTGATGATATGAAGATATTTTGATATCGTGACACACATTTCTGCTGTCTGAATTGATGATGACAAGCAAATTTTACTTAAAAACTCTGATAAAATGAGGTATGGTAGGAATATTATTTGAATATTTCTGTTTTGTTTGACATCACACCTAACATCACCATTCGGTTCAATGAGATGAACATTCATTTGATTATTTAACGTGATTTTGCATACATGAACCATATCGTGATATATATTGATATTGAGAAAAATCCTTATGATTATCATGATATTGATTTCAACCATATCGCCCAGCCCTACTACTGCCACTACTACTACTACTACTACTACTACTACTACTACTACTACTACTACACCCATGAGTGTGGATCCATAATGTGTCACAGGCTTGTTTCTGTTGTTTCCCTTGACAAGAGTAAAAGTTTGTAAGAAAGAAGTTTTAGCCTAAATCTAGACTTGATCAAAACTTGAACTCTAGATCAGGGTTTGTCAAAGACCGGGTTGGGACCCAAGAGTGGATCGCAGTGTGTGCTTGTCACAATCGATTCAGTAGCTACGGGTGCCTATGCTGTCAATCTTTCCCGAGCCTCTGCAATTTACGGTAGCCCGATTCAAATATTCACTCTGTTGTTTTTTTCCTTGCAAAAAACAGTGAATTTCATTAAACAAGCATGCATAATAGTATGCAAAATCAGTTTATGTTTGGGAGAAAATATGAGTCCCGCTCTCCAAAGAAAAACTACATCCTCACCTCTTTTATTTCCAAAAAGAAACTTCCCTAGCCTTTGCAAATCAGGAGGGACACCAAACTGGCCCAGAAGCAGATTGCCGCTCGCTGTATTGACTTCCCTATTCTCCGCTCTGACTACCTGACATATTATGGTCTGGGGGTAGCCATGGCAACTAGGGGGAGTACGCTGTGTACTTCTTCGCTGGACAGACTAGCGACAGGTTACCTAGGTAACCTGCAACCCTCCAGTGAGCGTGTGTGTGAATACGCGGCGCGGAGAAAAGACACACACACACACACTAGTTTTATAGGGCCCTGAAACTTCAGCGGGGCAAATAAACAGCCTGGGAAAGCTCTTTTGTTGCTGGAGTTAACATTGTTTCCTCAGATGTAAACACACTGTATGTAGGAAGGGAAGAGAGAGGGAGACGAGCAATGGGAGAGGGGGGCGGGACTGTCCTACTTCTTGTCCCTTGTATATACGCACTGTGTACAGTATGTCTGTATTTACGTGTATTGGGGCAAATTCCTGCCAGTATCCAGTGTTTCCCATACACACTCGGCGGCCACAATAGCACAAACGCACCACAAATAGATTCCCCCGACTGATAAAACAGCCTCGTAAAGCTGCACTTGTATTGTGTGTACACAATGCCACAGTGAACGTAGGGTCTGGGGACCCGCAGAGGCCCTTGAGAGGGTTCCAGGGGGTCCGAAGACAAACGGGGAATAGTCTAATTTAATTTACTAGAAATTAAGCACTATCCTATCAGGTTTCACTCATTTTCATAAGGTTTCGCTCTTACCAGTATAAAAACAAAAAAATCTTCCCATGTCTTCCCATGAAATCTTATCACATGGGTGCATGGCCTATACTGTGTGTCTATTTGGGGGTCTGTGACATGCATTTGAGCACCCCTTCCCAGTCTGTCGTGGCCTGTGGGAAACGCTTGTAAAAAAAACCAAAATGTCCCGGTCCCGCTCCATCCGAACAGGAGAGAGAGAGAGAGAGAGAGAGACGCGGGGTCGGTTGGTGGGGTAACAAGCAGAGCGAGGGACAGAGGAGGAGTGGAGAGGTGCAATTATCAGTTCCACAATGGGACTAAGAGCGAACGGTTAATTGCCACATGACCAACATTACACCCACTCGCTGTCTCACACACACACACACACACACACACACAGGGGGAACAAAAAGGGGTGTCATGCTGGATCCATTCTCCGCGCTCTAACACTGGTAGCTATGTAACAGTGTGTAACGCAGTGACAAAGAACCGGATTAACAAACATGGAGCTTAACTCAGAATCAGAGATGTAAAAACATAAGGATGACTGACTGGATGAATGAATGAATGAATGAATGAATGAATGAATGAATGAATGGTAACACTTTACAATAAGGGTCACTAAGTTAAGGGTTAGTTCATGCTTAATAAGGGTTAGTTAATGCTTAATAAGCATTAACTAACCCTTAATTGACAGTTAACTAATGTGTAATTTACTAATGGTGTTCATGTTAACTAAGGTATTCATTTATACATTATTTCATAGTTTATAAAGATGACTATTAAATAATCTATAAATGAATACCTTAGTTAACATGAACACCATTAGTAAATGATTACCAGACACATTAGTTAACTGTTAATTAAGGGTTAGTTAATGCTTATTAAGCATTAACTAACCCTTAACTTAGTGACCCTTATTGTAAAGTGTTACCGAATGAATGAATGACTGACTGACTGACTGACTGACTGGATGAATGAATGAATGAATGAACAAACAGCTTAATGTGACCCTCTGTCTTCTGTTCGTCTCTTGGTCTTCTGCTCGAGTCTATCTAGCCAGTCAGTTGGTGTTATGTTTGTCAATCTGCCTTTCGGTCAGTTGGTGTTCTGTCTGTGTCTTCAGTCAGTAGTTTGTGTCCGTCCACAGATCAGATCAGGAGTGGAGCAGGTTTTAGCGGGCACTAGCCGATGTGTTTAGTACACAGGGACGCAAGGACATCAGCCGGAGGACATCTAGGTTCACCACCAGGTCTGTGCCTTCATTTCTTCAAATACTGCATCCACAGAAGAGGAGGAAAGTTTACGCTACTGTCTGTGAGCATGTCATGACTGCGGCCTGAGATCCACAGCGGCCAGCCATCCAGCAAGAGGTTTAGTGTAATGACTGGGTTGGAAATCTGGGGAAAATTCAGCAGCGAGAGAGAAAAAAAAAAAAAAAAAACATCCCGGCGTCTTCCAACTTTCCACGTGTCCCGAAGCCTGCATTTTTATCCGCTGGCTAATAAAGTAGCTGACTAATAAACAGTTGACAGACAGACGGGCCCCGGGGCGAGGCCTTTGCCTCTAGAAAAGCTGGGACACTGAGGGGGGTTTGGGACCGTTTCCCTCTCTGGTGATTCAGCTTTTACTTCCCGGAAAGAACATCTCGTCGTACAGCGGTGTTAGAATAAAGCGTAATATAACCAGATATATTCGCTGGCTGCTGGAGAAACAGAAGGAACTCGAAGCCATTTCCAAAACATGATACCTCACCCGATATCTGCCACAACTCCGATATCTAAAACAGTGATTCTCAACCTTTTTCATATCAAGGACCCCTAATTTAGTCCACATTAGGGCCACGGACCCCCATATGATCTGATTTTGTCTCTTGGACCCAAATCTGAGAATATTTTTATTGTCAGAATGCCAGAATTCCATGACTATCTGTATTGTAGGTAGAGAGATAACAGAGAAACTATGATCAAAACAGTCATTCTTCTACATTCTCTAATTGTGTTCACTTCTTGTAAATGAAATAATGCTGAAGTTTAACAATTTATCAATTTGCTGGGGACCCCCTGGAACCCCCTCAAAGACCCCTGGTGGTCCCCGGACCACATGTTGAGAACCACTGATCTAAATAAAATACCGCCAATAAAGTTTCATTTTAATAATAGCTATAGCATCATCGCCGACAATAATGGACAGCCATAAGCAAGGAACTAAGGTCATCAAGTCTAGGTCAGTGGTTCTCAACGTGGGGTCCGGGGGACCACCAGGGGTCCTTGTGGATGTTCCAGGGGGTCCCCAGCAAATTGATGCATTGTTACACTTCATTTACAAGAAGTTAACACTATTAGAGAATGTAGAAGAATGACTGTTTTGATCATAGTTTCTCTGTTATCTCTCTACCTACAATACAGATAGTCATGGAATCCTGGACAAAATCATATCGAACAATAAAAATATTCTCAGATTTGGGTTTGAGAGACAAAATCTCATCAAATGGGGGTCCATGGCCCTAATGTGGACTAAATTAGCGGTCCTTGATATGAAAAAGGTTGAGAATCACTGGTGTAGGTCATAAGAGATCCTGAAACCAAGTAGCACCAAAACTATTAACTATAAGTTTTCTCACGATTGTAAGGGAGTCGTTACAGTATCAGTATCAAGTTGGCTGGTAAAACAGTGAAAGCGAATGATGATTTTGGGGATTTATTAGCAACTGTGGCCAGTACACATAAAAGTCTCCCAAAAAAAATCCATCTAATATTCTCCATCCTTTATTTATTATACTGATGTACTTTTTGATTCTAGTTGCTGCAAATCAATTCCACCTTGGCGTCATTCAAGCTGAACCGTGTCTGTGTGTGTGTGTGTGTGTGTGTGTGTGTGTGTGTGTGTGTGTGTGTGTGTGTGTGTGTGTGTGTGTGTGCGTGACAGTGTTCGACTGTAAGAAGAGCTTGAAGTCTGTCTGCCAAGCAGCTGGCTGGGAGGATCCAGCTGTGGCTGCGTCCAGGGAGGACAGGGAGGCAAGCAGGAGAGGGGGGGTGAGAGGAAGGAAGAGAGGGAAGGAGAGGAGAGGAGAGGAGAGGAGAGGGAGTGGGGACACATTCTGACGACCCGCCAAGAGGAAGCAGGCAGCAGCTGTGGGGGAGAGAGAGAGAGAGAGAGAGAGAGAGAGAACATATTTGGTACTGATTGAGGGGGACTGCATCATTTGTGGGGGATGAAATGTTTACTGTTGCCTTGCTTCTCATTGGCGTACGACTGCCCCGTCGAGAGAGAGAGAGAGAGAGGGAGAAATGGAGTGAGAAACAGAATGAGAGGAGGGGGTGTAAAAGAGAGAAAGATGGAAAGAAAGACTAAGAAAGACAGAGGAGAGAACAGAGACTAAAGCAACCAAAAAGTAATAATAATCACACTCCCATCTCCCTTTATTGACTCACCTCCCTCTGTCCCTCTCTCTTTCAGTGCCTCCCCCCCTCCTCCTCCCTCCATCATTACATCTCCTCCCTTGATGGTCTCCCTCTACTCCTCCGTCCTTCTCTCACACCTCTTCCCTCCCTCCCTGCCTCCGGGAGACATGTTAGCACAACATCGTTAATTAGGAAAGACACCCACCCTCGCACACGTAGCATGGCCTTGCTTCCTTCTTACATACAGGCGTGCAAACATGTTCTCTCTCTCTCTCTCTCTCTCTCTCTCACACACACACACACACAGAGCTGACAGTGGGCAGGCTTGGCCGCGCCGAGTGTAACAGCTTGTTGTGTGCAGGCCAGCGCCCTCCGCTCCAACGTGACTTCATTCACACCCACTGTGACCGGCTAAGAACCAGACTACTGACCTACTAACCACAGACGCCCTCTCGCAAAGAACTACAACCACCACAGACCCACTTCCTATGCAAACACGAGCGAGGGTAGGTGGTTTCCCCTGTGATCGTTCAGCAGCGGCGGGGCACCGCATGAAGAAAACTGCCAGACAGAAGGTGAAACTTTATAAATAAAAACTGCATTATAAGTCAGAGAGATACTCCCCCGAAACACAAATATAGGTCTGAAAATGTAGGGAAAAAAAGGTGGAAAGGAAAAGCCACTATACCTGACAGAGCATGTGGCTTTTTCAGAAATGAAGGCACTCTTGTATGGGAAGAAAAATCTTGGTAATTATACTAATGTTTGAAAATGAATGAGGTAATCATTTATCCAACATGGGGCTAATGTAATGTTATTGTGATCCCAATAACCCATCCAAAATATAGCAATGTAACAGTTTTAGGACGAGAAGAACCAAGACTGAGACCAAAACAATGACAGACTTAGAAGCAAAAAATCAATAGTTTAGCCGCTCAGTAACGCCCCATCCTCTTTCCTTCCACTCTCAATCCCCCTGTTCTTGTCTTTCAGCCTGGCCGGTCGGCAGAGACGACCTCCCGTCTGCCTCTTGTCCTTCAGTCAGTCAGGCTGGCCGCTCCGCTCCACCGGCCTCCGACTCACCTCCACGAGACAGACCAGAGCACAGCGTGGCAGCATCTCTCACACACACACACACACACACACACACACAGAGCTTCCATTCAGACAGACACTTCCTAACTGTATGAGTGTGTCTGTCGGAGGGCAGGAAGCCAACTCAGTTAATAGGATGTTCCTCGCTTGCTTTGTAACGTCTCACAGGCCTGGGCTGCAGCCAAAACGCCTGGCACGGCCCCGCAGGCCGCCAGGCTGCGGAAAATACACCAAGACTACCACACTGCGCAGAACATGCTAAGGCCAACATGTTAAGTGCAACATGCTAAAGCCACCACACTACACAGAACATACTAAGGCCACCAAGCTAAGTAGACCTATCCAGTTTAGTAGAATATACTAGAACAGTGATTCTCAACCTTTTTCATATCAAGGACCCCTAATTTAGTCCACATTAGGGCCATGGACCCCCATTTGATGAGATTTTTTGAGAGAGATAACAGTGAAACTATGATCAAAACAGTCATTCTTCTACATTCTCTAATTGTGTTCACTTCTTAATGGTGAAGTTTAACAATTCATCAATTTTCCGGTGGACCTCCTGGAACCCCCTCAAGGACCCCTGGTGGTCCCCGGACCCCACGTTGAGAACCACTGTACTAGGATACTAATAGTATGCCAGTGAGAATGCTGCATTATAATCTAAGTAATAATGCAAAATATGGACTTATACATGATGATGGAATTAGTCTGTGTATATGCAACCAGGCATCTATGTAGTCTGCAGCCAACGCATCTGACATCAACCCAATCCTGACTCATCATGCAGTCAGCCAATAGTCTGTCATATTAAATCAGACAGCCAATAGTCTGCACTGTCTGACACGAGACAGTCAATCCTGTGTGAAGCATGACGGCCAATCAACCGCATTACGTCTTCTTTTTCAGACAATAATCTGTAATCTGACACTAGGCAGCCAATCGCCTGTAATCTGACATCGGACAGCCAATCATGTGTAATCTGAATTAATCTCATCAGCAGGCTCACGGGATTATGAAGATCCATCAGTCGCAGCGTCTCCACTCGGCAGATCATACTGCGCTTCACTGCAGCGCTGACCATATGACAAACTGAGATGGACTGGAATACATTTCAATGGCCAACGAGTGGAATACCTTGGTCATCTGGTCATTTTCCATTACTGGATACTGTGTGGGGGAAAAGCATCCTTGCATTTTAGGGAAACTGAAGGACAATGTATGGCTAAAATTTTAAATGTCATGGTATTAATGCACATACTCAGCAACATGGGGACCAATCTGAACACTTCTCTTTATGACCAGTCTACAGAATTTGTATGTTTTTTATGTAATTTAATCAAATGGTAACAATATCTAACAACCCCAAATTTGACCTGATTCCAATTAACTGAAAGGGCATTCACACCTTAAGACTCTGAAGAGTAATTCTCTAAAATTGAATTTTCTCCTCTCCTCTCTCTCTCCGTCTCAGACTCCTGATCACTAGCCAGTCTGTGTTTCTGTCTGTCTGGCTGGGAAAGCAGCCTCTGGCAGTGCCGAGTTCTCTATCCTCCTATCCTGATTGGTACTCCATCCACGGACCAAAAAAAAAAAAAAAAAAAAGAAAAAGCAGGAGGAAAAAAAACAACAAGGAAAACTGAATGGGAGACGTGAATGGGAGTTGCACGTCCAAAAAAACAAAACATGGAATCCTGGAAAATTGCATCACTGTTCATTGACTACATTTCAGAATAGTCAGAATAGGTAGAACTGCTTCAAATTCAAACTAAATATGAGTTTAAATTACAACGTATTGTAGATTATAGCCACTATAGGGGCCATTCAGCATCATCTCATGGAGGTGAAGTGCCCCCCAGGCCTCACATTGAGAAACCATGCTCTGTTTTATCCCTACACACTCTGCTTCTCTATCCTGTCCCTGTGGACTGGAATAGCCATGAGTCAAGCAGCCTATCCTGCTCTTCTCCTCTCCCCCACCACATACACACACACACACACACACACACACACACACACACACACACACACACGGGATGCTGCCAGTTGCCACGGGTGACCACAGCTTTTGCTGGCCAACACCCCAAAAATACAGCCTGGTACTCACTACACTGTCATTTAGAGGTAGAGCTGTTATAACCTAGATATATTAAATAAATCAACGCAATATTGCATCTCATTTTTTGAGAAAATGGAAAAAACAAAGCATGGAAACCTTTTTAGGCTGATGTAAATAGGGATCTCTCTCTCTCTCTCTCTCACACACACACACACACATATACAGGGTTCACCAGCCTGAGATCTACTGAACTTGACAAAGAGCAGACGGCTCCTGTAAGACTGACTGAGCTAATAACATTTGATAAACGACTTCCAGTTACTGACTGAGTTAAAACAGACAGGAAGACACAGGACACGCGTTATGAGGCACGGGTCGGCCGACGCATCCGATCCGAGCATCTATCCCCTCCTTTCCCATGGAAGTTAAGGCAAAAAAACCTGGAAAATTGGCCACAAAGATAATATACCAATCAGTCCGTCCAGCAAATAGCAGCAAAGTCTAAGTTAAGGTTATGATGTTGCATTAGAAAGGGGACGGAGCAGGACGGCGGTCGACCCCGGATCCCACCGTTCCCCCCACCCCGCTAACGGGATCCCTTGCCTGGCTGTCTTTGAAACAGGGTGTGACATCCAAAATCCGCCAAGATATAACTTCATAACTTGCCGCTCTCGCAGCCAGATCAATGCAACAACGGGGATTTTTATCCGTGCTGACAGGCTGCCGGGGCGGGCGAGGCAGCCTGACCCGCCCCGGCCGTCTGGCCGTGTGTCTGCAGGACTTGCCTATTGTTCAGCCCGCTGTCACCGCGGCTAAGGTGCATTGTAAGGATTAGCTAGCTTAGCGTCGCTGGCTAGCAGCCGGCCAGCTAGCTGTTAGCTGCTCGCCTGTACACACAATGCTAAAAGGTAACACGGCACCTTCGTTCCACCCGAATTCCCCAACAAGTCTGCCCGTGTTGTCCGCGAGAAAAGACAAAGCAAACAGTCCGAGCAGTCGGGCAGAAACACAGCGCAGCAGTTCAGACGTACCCACAGCTCCGTTCCCCAACTCATCGCGGATTCCTCCTTGTGAGTTCTCCCGGATTGGACGCAGTTTTCCCCGCTCAGCCTCGCCTGGACCGCCGCCGCTGCTGGTCTCTCCCCTAGTCCTGACTGACTGTCTGTCGACAAACACACACACATACACACACACACACACTTTTCCTCCTCCCTCCCTCCCCGCCTGAATCAGCGATATACAGCAGCAGGGCCGCCCAAACGAAACCAGGGCCCCGGGGCTACACTGGCCCTAAAAATACTTTTTGGTAGTAGTTTTCCACAGAGTAGCCTAACTAACTTAACCAAAAAAAAAAACATAAGAGACTTTGCTTTACTGTGATTTTAGAGCAGATAAGGAGCGTTGTTAGGTATGAGTAACAGGATAATGCAATAATGCAGGATTGTAATAAAAAGAGAAAACAAATGTTGAATTCATCTTCTATTTTAGTCAGAATAATTAAATAATAATAGTAATTGAGTTTTATTAATCCATTAAGGAATATAGTTCCTAAAGTGTTAATAAACAACAGAATTGCTAGACACATGTACCAGTGTGAGTGGTGGTTTGTGGGTAGAAAAATAATATTTAAATTAGCTGTTATGTGGTGACAGGTGTGCTTTAATGACTTCTCAGCCAATCGGAATTGAGGACCGGGACTCTCTGCTTTATAGTGGCCTGTTTGGTCCATGTTTGAGGCTGTTGATATGTTTGAGGAGTGATTTTGATTTTTGATAACTTGTTCGTTATAACAAATATTAACAAGAATCACTAAGACCCGATAAACTAGTTATTATAGGATTTCACAGGTGCTTGTTATGAACTTCACACAGTACAGTCAAATAAATGTCAACCCCAATGAAAAATTACTATAACATTCCAATAATTTTTCCATAGGGACCTAAATGAAGGTGTGTCTGTGCTACTCAGCAGTGAGTTTATAGTGACTTCATATTACTCTGTGGTATTTTTTTTATTATTATTATTTTTTTATTTCCTATGATATTACTGTAATATTCGTGTAATACTCCTGTAAAAACTTTTGCTGGATTATTTGTATAGCAGGTTCTATTAGGAAAGTTTGTTGCTGATCTTTTGAATAGTCGAAGTTAGTTCTCTAGTTGAAGTTGAGAATAAGACATCAGTCTGTAATATTCAGTTGCTGTAATTGAACTATTTGGATTTTCTCTGGTTTGTCCGCTCTCCAAGTATGATCAGAGAGCAGGTAAAAGAGAAGAGGTCTTACTCTGCTGAAATTTCAGGGTACCACAAACGGCATCGGGCAGATCAGAGCCTAATGTAGCTTATTGGGATAGCTTCATGGAGAAGTTACCAGATATCTCTCACTGTTGCCGATATCCTCCTTTAAAAACATCCAAGGTTTATTCGGACCAAATGGCACCCAGGCCGAAAGTGCTGTTAACATCCAGAGGTAGAATCTATATTTTGATGAGTAGCTTTTGAGAGGAAGAGAACAGAGAGGGTTAACGCCCACGTCGACCAGACGACGACGACGAGTGATTCCTCTTCTCAAACACATACAATCTCCGGACACAATCCAAACTCGTTAATTAGTGAGCAGAGCCCTCTTGCGGCGAAAAGGTGTCCCTACTATTGCAAGGCAGATGTATGTAGCCTACGTACACGTATGATAACACACACATCTTAGGTTACACCTATGATAAGAAATGTTGCTTTACATGCGCGTGTTAAAACCTATGGCGCGCGTACAATAATAACTGTATAGAATCGAACGTGATTGGTCTATCCGTGACTCAAAGATGTATGAAGTTTGTAAGTGTATGTATGTATACACGTTTTGACCCACTTGCTTTGCCGTACCCTTCAGCTGCTCTGCGGCTACAGGGAACCAGGCAGCTCAATTTCTTGTTTCCATCCCAGCGTTTTTCACTGTAACACTAAGCGAAATATGTAGTTCAGTGTTGTGGGCGTAAGTTTTTAAGTTGTATCGCATTACAGTCAAGACTTACAACCATGTACCGCTGCATTGCAAGGTAAGAACTGTTACACATTTACGGTTTAAACTGATGCATTTATTTTTTTAGTCGCTCGCACGTGAAATGATAACGTTAGACGCCTATTGTCTCCACGACCTTTGGCATACATTTTCTCATATACTCTGCTTTTTCTATGCATTGACCTATCTGTTTTAAGCAGCGAAGCTCGCCAAAATGGCATAAATGCATTTCTTATACACTTCAGGTTAGGTTTAGAGGTGTGTTTGAAAATATAGCTTCCAAAAAAATGACCAAACGCATGCATTTTTGCACATTGTTGCTGTTGACACCCGTGTATCAAGTATATCCAGTGTCATGGATGTGAGTGTGCTCGACAAAAGTTTGAGTATCTTCATATATGTCAGTGAGGTCAACTGACGGACATATAACCCAGTGACCCTGCCCTACTTATGGAGGAGAAACCGTGATTTTGAGGACGAAGTGGAAAAATAGCTTTGGTTAAATTGAATCAGATGGACATGCAGGTTTAACCCTCCTGTTATGTTTGGGGTCAATTTGACCCCGTTCAACATTTAGCATATCTAAAAATATGATTAACATTATTTTTTCATGCGTGATACTCGATGACTTTTCACGGGGAAAAACCGTTAAACATAAAGTGTAACATGATAATACGCTTTCAAGGTCTCTCTCTCTCTCTCTCTCTCTCCCTCTCCCTCTCCCTCTCCAAGGAGTGTGTGTAGCGGAGGAAGAGTGTGTCCTGCCTTAGCATTGCCTTACTCCCAGTCTCCATCGTGGGCGGTAAGAAACACAACAGACAAAAGACACAGGTGACTACTTCACTCGATTGTGTGTGTGTGTGTGTTTATAATCTTGTCTATGTCAAGTTCAAACTCCCGTCCTGGCAAGCCTCCATCCATTTGACGTGTCATCCTGTCAATCATTAACCTGGAAACATCAACATAAAAAAAATGCTGAGTTCCATGCTGAGTGTAGTTTATTGCTCTGGTGCTCCATGCTTTCATATCAAGGACCCTAATTTAGTCCACATTAGGGCCACGGACCCCCATTTGATGAGATTTTGTCTCTCGGACCCAAATCTGCGAATATTTTTATTATTAGATATGATTTTGTCCAAATGTATTGTAAGTAGAGAGACAGAAACTGTGATCAAAACAGTCATTCTTCTACATTCTCTAATTGTGTTAACTTCTCGTAAATTAAATAATGCTGAAGTTTAACAATTCATCAGTTTGCTGGGGACCCCCTGGAACTCCCTCAAGGACCCCTGGTGGGCCCCGGACCCCACGTTGAGAACCACTGCTTTAGCATTCACTATGTTGAGTGATAGTAGGCGACTAGCATTATCGCAAAACTGCAAAAATGAGAACTTGTAGCAGCTCTGAAGGTAAGTCATCTTAAATGATACGTGGCCAAGTCTGGCCTTTATGTGGGGAAATTGGTAAAATTGAATATGAAATATAACTCAAACCACCTTCACTTTAGGAGGTGAGGTGGTGGGTGATGGAACACGGTGTACAGCTAAAAATCACTGTGCAGCGGATGAATACGTGGCTTGTTCACCTGAAATAGTTCCAATAATAAACCTGGCTACATCAGCTATACTGAGTTAGTGATATTTCATTTTGAAAATTTAGGAATGTAGAAGCCATATAACAAACACCACTAACACCTATGTATCAGTAAAAAGTTAATCTTATTACTTTTGATAATGCTAGCTGCCTGCTCACTCAACATAGTGAATGCTAAAGTGTTAGCATGGAGCCTACTATCACTCAACATAGTGTATGCTAAAGTGTTAGCATGGAGCCTACTATCACTCAACATAGTGTATGCTAAAATGTTAGCATGGAGCCTGCTATCACTCAACATAGTGGATGATAAAGCAGTGGTTCTCAATGTGCAGTCCGGGGACCACCAGGGGTCCTTGAGGGGGTTCCAGGGGGTCCCCAGCAAATTGATGAATTGTTAAACTTCAGCATTATTTCATTTACAAGACGTTAACACAATTAGAGAATGTGGAAGAATTAGTTTCTCTGTTATCGCTCTATCTCCAATACAGATCGTCATGGAATTCTGGACAAAATCATATCTAACAATACAAATATTCTCAGATTTGGGTCAAATGGGGGTCCGTGGCTCTAATGTGGACTAAATTAAGGGTCCTTGATATGAAAAAGCTTGAGAAACACTGTGCTAAAGTGTTAGCATGGAGTCAACTATCGCTCAACATAGTGGATGCTAAAGTGTTAGCATGGAGTCAACTATCGCTCAACATAGTGGATGCTAAAGTGTTAGCATGCAGCCTACTATCACTCAACATAGTGTATGCTAAAGCGTTAGCATGGAGCACCGGAGCCAATGATCTACCAGGGACACATGGATGATTTTGGTGTCTATGTTCTCATAGACGCCAAAGTTAACCAACGGACCAATCTCCCAAAAACATAGTGAATTCCTTCCTTTAAGCTGTCAGTTGTCTTCCAAATACTTTCCTGTGATTCTCTCTGTTATCTATCACTCTTCTGCACCAGGCCGGGTGAGCAGTGTGGCCAGTGTCCAGTCCGCTGCATGGGCTCCGTCTCCCGGAGGAGGAGAGCTCTGCCCAGTGCCTTCCCGGTGCTGCAGCAGCCCCTCCAGCCCGTCCAGCAGCACGTCTACGAAGCCAACCTCCGCAACAGCGCCGCCTGCCACCACAAGTAGGCTCTGCGCCGCTCACCTCTGATCTGGTGTCAGCATGAATGGATAGAAACAGATAGAGTGCAGTTCCAACCTCTCTCTCTCTCTCCTCAGGTACGTGGAGTTGAGGGAGAAGGTGAGGAAAGGGGGCGGGGACAACGCCATAGCCCGACACACCAAGCGGAACAAGAAGCTGCTGGTCCAGGACCGCCTTCGCCTCCTATTGGATGACGAGGACTTTTTGGAGCTGTCTCCGTTCGCCGGTCTGGGTCTGCCGTACGGGGACATCCCTTCAGCCGGCTGCCTGACCGGTCCGAAACCACGAATAAGCATAAACTCACTATATCATAATGTTTTGAAATTGTCACTAGACATCAGCGTTTCATCTGTAACTGCGGTTAAACGATCACATAATGAACAAGACATTCAGAAACCTCTAACCGTGTGTGTGTGTGTGTGTGTGTGTGTGTGTCCATGCAGGCATAGGCAGGATCAACGGTCTGTGGTGCGTGTTCATCGCCAACGACGCCACGGTGAAAGGCGGCACGGCTTACCCAATCACGGTGAAGAAGCAGCTGCGGGCACAGGAAGTGGCCATCCAGAACCGCCTCCCCTGCGTCTACCTGGTCGACTCCGGAGGGGCCTTCCTACCGCTGCAGGTTAACACACACACACACACACAGAACACACACTTTTGACTCAACAAGTGCCTGCAACCAGAACGGTGTCTTAACCAGTGGGCTCAAATGGTAGATCGAATTGACTTTGTATGTGTGTGTGTGTGTGTGTGCTTGTTTGTGTGTGTGAATATCCAGTCAGAGATCTTCCCGGATAAGAACCAAGGAGGCCGGACGTTCTACAATGAAGCGATCATGTCTTCCATGAAGATCCCGCAGGTAGGAAAGCAGAAAGTAGGACAGACATTCTAAAATAGACTCGGTTTGTTTACATTTTATTACTGAGTGAAAATACAGGTATGAAATAAAGGAAACCAGTTACAATTTTTTTTTTTACACACCCCAAACCCAAATCTGTGGTGAAGCCTGACCCCTAAAGGCTGTTTTATGGTTATAAGACAAGTGTCAAGGGCACAAGCTGCTGTCAACGGTCATCTCCATGGTAACCAGTTTGACGCTTCCGGCTGGTTTGTGTTTATGAAAGATGGCTGCTGGATACTATGATACGTTTGATTTGTCAGAGGAAGAGGACATTTTAAATTGAATTTTACTGCGGAGGAGGAGACAAAGGAGAAGAAGATTGTGGTCCGTGCGCCCGATAAACCGGACTAAAGAGGAGCAAGGGGAATACCTCCTAGGTAGACAAATGAGAGAGATGGATGAGAGACATCACTTTCGGATACGGGTACTTTCGGATGTCTAGATATCGTTTTGATGACCTCCTACGTCGGATCACACCCTATTTTAACCACCAAAACACCCCATTACACATTAACCCCGTTGGAGTGTCACAGAGACTGGCTGTAGCTCTATGGATCCTGGCATCTGGGTCATCACAGCAGAGTGTAGCAGCCAGTTAACAGACCGGGGACAACAACAGTGCCGCTAATTTTGACTGAAATATGCGAGGCGATCTGGATGGCCTTGAAACAAGACTTTGTTGCTGTTCCTTCACGTTCCGGGTGGGAGGAGATTTCAAGGGAGTTTTGGAGAGTTTGGAATTATCCAAAGTGTGTTGGATCTGTAGATGGCAAACATGTTGTGATAAAAGAGAGAGTGCATTTGGCCAGAAGTTGTTGCGAGGTCAACTAGATTTGCCTCCACCACAAGACCTGCCGGGAACCAGCATTCCCACACCGCATGTGTTCCTTGGAGATGCAGCATTCCCACCGCACACCCATCTAATGCGTCCCTATCCAGGTAAACTAATGATCAAGGCAGTAACATATGCGTCATTTCATTTTTGAAAAGCAGAGGCAGGCTATAGCCTATATGTATATGACTTTTTTGAGACGGATGTAAACATAGTGTATCTGGCCCCTGGCAATCAGCACCACGGAGAGCGGCACGAAAACAGATCCGACACATTTAATATATAACTGCCTCCCACACATTATTTAACTGCTTTCACAGTGTCTCGAATGGTTGTCTTCAGTTACTTTACTTTTCTGTCATCTCCATATAGCCTAATCATTTTGAGCCTTTTATCTAAGGCATCAGTGGAGGCCACCTAGCTGTTTAAAAACACTGTCCAATCCCGACTGTTGCCACCCCTACCATGTTCTGACGCTGCTGGATAGTCAAACAATTATATCGCCATGTTTTTGAGAAATAATTGATAATCGTCTAAAACACATCGTAATGATCATGATCAAAGCAATAATTCAAGTAGTGGAGTAGGAGGACAAAATATTGTATCCATGTCCTCCATGGATATGGTAGATAGGTTTGTTTGTGGGGAGGAGGACTAGAGACAAAGAAAAAAATTGATATTTTTGTACTGCAGCTTGCAGCCTAGGTATTATTTAGCCACATACACAGTATTGTAATTGAATTTCCAGTTCAGTTCTGTGATCATTCTTGGCATACATAGGAACACAGGCAGAAATTGAAAAAGCACATTGCAGAAATTCCATAACAGTACATTATAACTTTAGACTATCTCCACTCAGCTTGTCCTGTCTTGGCTATACCTCACCTCCTCTGTCTCCACCACAACGTTGGTCTCTGTGTCCCTGCTTTTTACATGCAGTCAACCATGACAGGCTAGCAAAAATTGCAGGGACACTTTAACCATTTTCCCCCAGCATCTCCACTCCTACCCTTCATCCTCTTTTTTGCCTTACTGAACCTATCTCAAATACGCACACACACACACACACACACAGCTAACGTTAGTAAAATCCATACCATACCTTACCATAAAATTAAAAAAAACATTTTAGCATGGCTTTATTACTGTTAATGCCAAGGGTTTACCTTGTGATTGTGAACTGCTACATTTGTTACCACATAGAGCTACAGCAGCTAATCAAGTTGACATTATAGTAAATTAACGGACATAATAAGCTTAACGTTACCGGTCACGAAGACTTCTCCATCGCTGTTTTGCTGCCAAAACAGCAGCAAAACAGCTGCTGATATTTCCTCACTTGTTCTGCCAGTCTCTCCTCAAAACCATCCATTACAATGTTACAATGCTACTTTTACTATTTTTATTCCCCTCGGTCAAAGCAAGTAGTTAGATAGCTGTTTCCATCTCCATGGCAACGATAGAATGCTCGATCCAGCCAACCATTTAAAATGTAAGACAAATCAAATCTGCAACCTTACAAATTTCGACAGGTACAAGACATTGTCGGACGACACATACTTCTGTCTTTATTACATCCTTTTTGTCTTAAGACACTGTCGACAGACACTTGTCTTATAACCATAAAACAGCCTTAATGGTGAAAAGTAGGGTACTGAACTGGCCATCTGCTATTGGCTGGTCTTTGCCAGGTGATATCATCACCTGTTGTCCTCTATAGGTGATATCACCTGGCACAAAAGACCAGCCAATAGCAGATGACCAGTTCAGTACCCTACTTTTCACCATTAGATGTCAGGCTTTACACAGATTTGGGTTTGGGGGTTAGTTACTATTTAAATAACAAGGAATGCATTTCCTGTGCATTGGTCCTCTATTGGCTGTTCTATTGTATTGGTGAGCATCGGCAATATCGTGTTTGATTAAAACAACCTCCAGGGTTTGGAGTATAAATAATGTTTCTGAAGATCACAAGTAAACTGCTGGCTAATTTATTTGAAACATTCCCGCCACAAAAGGTGGGAATGCATTCGATCTGCGTTGACCAACAGCCTAGGGAACACAATGAGTGAGTGTAGTAGCCCTATTTTGTGCCATTTCTAATTTCGAAAGGTCAGTCTTAGAAGCTGAAGCCCAAATAACAGAGCAGTAATCAAGATGACACCAAGCTAAGGTATAGAGATGACATAACGCTAACATATGCTGCATTCAGATGTTAGTGTTGAATATAATAGAAAGACTCTAAGAATCCTAAATATCTAACTTTAAAGGAATAGTTCCATCTCAGCCTTCTCCCAAATTATTGAAGTAAACAAAGCCATCCGATTACACTGTGGGTCCAAAACGCCAATATTTACCTCATTATTTCCTATATTTACTGTGTCCTGAAGGTGTCGGTGGTGTGCGGGTCGTGCACGGCGGGCGGGGCTTACATCCCCACCATGGCAGAGGAGACGGTGATGGTGCACCGGATAGGGACCATATTCCTGGGCGGACCGCCGCTCGTCAAGGCCGCCACGGGAGAGGAGGTCACGCCGGAGGACCTGGGAGGAGCCAGGCTTCACGCCGAGTAGGTGTAGGATAAAGGAGAGGATGTCAGAATTGGAATAACCCTTATTTCCGTACGGAGGCCCATATGTGCCAAAATAAAATGAATAAATATGCCAATTTTTTCGGGTTCAGGGTGAGCGGCTGTGTGGACCACTTTGCCTGGGAAGAGAAGGAGGCGTACGATTACACCAGAAACATCATATCCACCCTCAACTACCAGCTGCCCGAGGAAGAGGAGGAGGAGGCGGTGGAGGGGAAGAGGAGGGGAGAGGAGGAGCCACTGTATAGTTCGGAGGAGCTTCTGGGGCTGGCGCCGCTAAACTATAACCACAGTCTGGATGTTAAAATGGTACAGAATGCACACACACACACACACACACACACACTCAAAACATGGATAACACTGTGTCTGGTAGGTCTTTCCTGGGAAAAATCCTGTTGGTTGTTGTTGTCTTTCTGTCTGTCAGGTAGTCAGTCGGCTGACAGACGGGAGCCGATTCCAAGAGTTTAAAGCTCGCTTTGGGACTACACTGGTCACTGGCTTCGCAAAGATACACGGGTAAGAGAGACACTCACACACACCCACACACACACACACACACACACTTTGGGCAATGACAGCAGGAGCAACACAAGTTTTTCAGTCTACAAACAAGGCTGGTGTAATCAAAGCCATGTAGAGAGACACACAATCAGGATCACTCTTATTGTCCAAATACTACAAACGTACAAGATTTTGTCTCCATTGCTTCCATATAGTGAAAAAGAGTGTAAGAAACATACTTTACTCCCCACCCACAAACTCAGTGGCCCCTCACCCTCTTGAGATTAGGAGCTACCCTCATTAA
>NW_027281227.1:57500-59515 GCF_046629955.1 Centroberyx affinis | reverse complement strand
ATCACTATGTGTACTGTCTGTTGTTGTTAGGTGCTGACATGCTGTTTTTATCTCTGTGTGTGTGTGTGTGTGTGTGTGTGTGTGTGTGTGTGTGTGTGTGTGTGTGTGTGTGTGTGTGTGTGTGTGTGTGTGTGTGTGTGTGTGTGTGTGTGTGTGTGTGTGTGTGTGTGTGTGTGTGTGTGTGTGTGTGTGTGTGTGTGTCCAGTGTCAGTGTCCAAGCCCAGAGTGAGCCAGCCAGGAGAGCTGAGGAGAGAATATGAAGACCAGATCAGCAAAGTAAGCTCAGCCAACAGCTTTAATGTTTTTTTTTTCAAACTCCCATTTTATCATTTACATTTTTGGGATTTGTTGGTTTTATTTTTTCCGGGATTTCAGGTTTTATATATTGATAAAAAGATTTTTATGGAGTGTAAACCCAGGCCGAAAAATATTCCATCCATTAGAAGCAGTGGCGGCAGCGTTGGACTGTTGTTTTAAATGGATAGTGTTGGATGAAGAGGAGCACATTCACTCAATGGATAGTGTTGGATGAAGAGGAGCACATTCACTCAATGGATAGTGTTGGATGAAGAGGAGCACATTCACTCAATGGATAGTGTTAGATGAAGAGGAGCACATTCACTCAGTGGATAGTGTTGGATGAAGAGGAGCACATTCACTCAATGGATAGTGTTGGATGAAGAGGAGCACATTCACTCAATGGATAGTGTTGGATGAAGAGGAGCACATTCACTCAATGGATAGTGTTAGATGAAGAGGAGCACATTCACTCAGTGGATAGTGTTGGATGAAGAGGAGCACATTCACTCAGACGTTATGCAGAAAACCTCCAGCACATGTGATAAGTGACAGCGGCTGATGGACAAAATGGATTCACACTTATTCTGCATTAACATTGATAGAAGTTTCCTTCTGGAAAACACAGTTCACAGCTTTCAGGTCGATACTGCAGAAAACACTGATCTGTTGATGGTGCTACTTGGGAACTCAAATGGAGTATTTTCCTCATGTCATTTTGTGATCACAGCCCGGGTTTCCGTTGTTCGGTAATTACCGTTTTTTTACCGGGAAAATCTGTTGAAGTCCGAGATATTTAAATCTCTCCGGTCGTAATGTCCGGTGAAAATAATTCCCTCTAAGCTCAATTACTGGAACGTTGTGCTCCTTGTTTTACTGAGACTGAGTTACAGCAACAGGTTGAGGTCTGCTCCCAGTCTGTCTCCAGACCTGCTCCAGACGAGGAGCTTTAAGTCTCCTTCAGTAAAGTAATAAGTCTGTCCTCCTCACGTCTGTCCTCCTCACGTCTGTCTTCACGTCTGTCCTCCTCACGTCTGTCCTCCTCACGTCTGTCTTCACGTCTGTCCTCCTCACGTCTGTCCTCCTCACGTCTGTCTTCACGTCTGTCCTCCTCACGTCTGTCCTCCTCACGTCTGTCTTCACGTCTGTCCTCACGTCTGTCCTCACGTCTGTCCTCCTCACGTCTGTCCTCACGTCTGTCCTCCTCACGTCTGTCCTCACGTCTGTCCTCCTCACGTCTGTCTTCACGTCTGTCCTCCTCACGTCTGTCTTCATGTCTGTCCTCCTCACGTCTGGCCTCCTCACGTCTGTCCTCCTCACGTCTGTCTTCACGTCTGTCTTCACGTCTGTCCTCCTCATGTCTGTCTTCATGTCTGTCCTCCTCACGTCTGTCCTCCTCACGTCTGTCCTCCTCACATCTGTCCTCCTCACGTCTGTCCTCCTCACGCCTGTCCTCCTCCTGTCTGTCCTCACGCCTGTCCTCACGTCTGTCCTCCTCTTGTCTGTCCTCCTCACGCCTGTCCTCCTCACGTCTGTCCTCCTCACGCCTGTCCTCACGTCTGTCTTCACGCCTGTCCTCCTCACGCCTGTCCTCACGTCTGTCTTCACGTCTGTCTTCACGCCTGTCCCCCTGTCTGTCCTCCTGTCAGTTGGCGGAGGAGAAGCGGGCTCTGGAGGAGGCGGAGCACAGAGCCAGTGAGGAGTACATCCAGAGGCTG
>NW_027281227.1:37500-52500 GCF_046629955.1 Centroberyx affinis | reverse complement strand
GTTCCCGGAGACTGGTTCGGTTTCCACAGACTGATTCAGTTCCTAGAGACTGATTCGGTTCCCAGAGACCGGTTTGGTTCCTGAGTTTCACTGTTGTGGTGCTGAGTGCATTTTGCTGAGGAATAAAAAAAAGAAAAGAAAAAACCTGAAAAGATTCTGTTCAGATTGTTATGAAAAATATATTGATCATATCCAGTGAGAAGATTTTGTCTGACAGAGAAAATAAAGGAACTGGGGAGAATTTTGGTGAAAAAATCCTAATCCTGAAGTTTATCATTCAGTATCTATAAATTGTTGATCAAGTCTAAATCCATCAAGCAGGCTTGGGGTAGCTACTGTCCAAAAAAAAAACTATAATTTGTATTTGATTTAGTTTCATTCTCTCATTTTGTGAGAGAGCACATCGGTTTTTCAATATCACATTTTTGAATGAAACTCTTGATTTGTTAAGCAGTTTGAGATCACCAGACTATAATTTTTTTTATAGCTTAATAAAGCATGTTTTGCTACTTCCTGTATTTGATATTTCCTGTATTTCATGTCAGTTTTCATTATATCTCAGTCATTTTTCCAGAGCAGCTCGGTTCAGTGTTTGGCTCAAGGACACTTCAGCAGCACACGGCGGCTGCTGCAGGGGGTTTGAACCTGTGACCTTTTGTGTACAGGCTGGACTCTGGACGCTGCCATATGTACTTATTTGGTAGAGTGATGTCATACGGCTCTGTCGCCTCTTATTTGCCGGCCGTTACTGAATGTAACTCAGTGGAAAATATTTGAGGAGAAGTCCAGTGTTTGGGAGAAGTTACACTGACACACTTAGGATTTAAAACACAAACTTTAAGCAGCTTATTCTACTTTTTAATGGATTGAAGGAAACTCACAAGTAGCTGCCGTAATAAAGCAAACACCTGAATAAAGTAGAAGTCTCTCAGTAGAGTCAAGCCTCCAAATCTGAACAGTCCTCCAGCTTCAAAGCTGCAGCCTTTGATTTTGACTAAATCGCACGTGAAAGCGACGCTGTTCAGCAGATGTCTGACTTTCCCAGCAGCACATGAACGCAGCATGATGGTAGCGGCTAAAAAACAAAAATGTCTAATGGTGGAAATCTCCAGAGGTGGAAAGTAACTAAGTACATTTACACGAATACTGTACTTAAGTACAATTTTGAGGAACTTGTACTTTACTTGAGTATTACCATTTTATGCTACTTTATACTTCTACTCCACCACATTTCAGAGGGAAATATTGTACTTTTTTCTCCACTACCTTTATTTGATAACTTAAGTTACTAGTTACTTTGCAGATTCAGATTATTAATACAAAATATAATCAACTAATAAATTGTGATGTATTATTATAGATTACTGTAAGCTACCCAGCAGTGTATAAAGTAGTGGAAATCAGCCCCACCTTTTCCAGCTGCAACATTAAAGTGATGCTTACACATTAATGCATAAATAATTATAATTCAATAATATAATATATACTGTATTATTCTGAAATGGGCCATTCTGCATAATGAGTACTTTTACTTTTGTTGCTTTAAGTACATTTTGATGCTAATACTTTTGTACTTTTACTTAAGTAACATTTTGAATGCAGGACTTTTACTTGTAACAGAGTATTTTTAAAACTGTGGTATTTCTACTTTTACTTAAGTAAGAGATCTGAGTACTTCTTCCTCCACTGGAAATCTCAGATCCAGATCAACGCGAGGGTTTCGGGTTGGAAAACATTTTACAGACTCTTGAGTCCAGTATTGAATCTGCTCATCGAATCCAGATGCTTTTGATTCCCTTATCGAACCTTTTTTACATCGTTTGTTGAAAAGGGACAAAGAAAATTTCACAACACTTCACACAGTTTCACACAATTTCATCAGCGGCCATGATGTTCTGCTTTTTCTTCACTCTTCTTCCTCCTGCAGTCGGCCGAAGCACTTAAAGAACTGTGGGATATATGACATCATCAGAGGGGGACGGAGGTTAGAGAATTCGTTAGATTTAGGAATCTGGGTATTTGCTGATATTGATAGATGGACCCAGTTCTGATATTGATAGATGGACAGTTTTGAAATTGATAGATGGACCCAGTTCTGATATTGATAGATGGACAGTTCTGATATTGATAGGTGGACACAGTTTCATCACTGTACCCTCGTGGGTCCTGGTCTCCTCAGATCCTTATTAGGCAGCCTGTTGTCTGGTGAGTCAGTCCGACATGAGGAGCTGAGTCATGAGGACCGCAGACCGCAGCAGCATCATTAGTCTAATATGATGTCAGTGGTTTTGGTTTAGTCTGATGATTTACTGAAAACCAATTCTAATACCTGAATTGATCAAAAATGGATGACACTGCAAAAATGTTGATACTTGTCAGTTGTTATACTTTTACTGATGGTTTTGCATTTTCTTCATCTTGTACTACTTTTACTTTTAGTGATTAAAGTTATGTAGAAGAAATATTTTTTTCTAACAACAGGAGCAGAGGCGCAAACAAAACGCTCATAGGTTTTAGGTTATTTTGCACATATAAAAATAAAACAGAAAGAAGAGAAAAATGTAAAGATTGATCAGGTGAGATTTAAAAAACGGGGCTTAAAAACATCTTTCCTCAATATGAACAAAGAAGCAAAAAAAAACAACAAAAAACAGCCTGAAGAATACGACTGAATTAGATAAACTGAGAATAAAACAGTGAGGAGACGCCGCAGGGGCTCCAGGGCGAAATCATCAGGATTTGAAACTGTAACTAACCAATTGTTTTTACAAAAAAAGAAAATGAAAGTTGTTTTTACTAAATTCCAAGCTGGCTTCAGTGAAAAAGCTCTGGGAACGAAGAAATCACAGAGAAAGTTGCATAAAAAAAGATTGATCAGTAAAACCGATGTGTTCTTCAGCAGGTGGCGTTCTTCAGGGTTTGACAACACAGAGTCTGATCTTTTCATTTCTGATTTGGAGAAGGGTTAGGGTTAGTGTGATAGTATGTGATCCTGAATCTGATCCAGATCTGATCTGAGCCATGCAGCTGCAGTCTGAACTGTCAGATCAGATTCATGTGGTTTCTACGTCTCTGTTATAAAAAACATGGAGGAGGAGAGACAGAGAGGTCGCAGTTTCAGAAGATTCTTCCATTCAAACAGAACCAGAGGAGACAGACTGGTGTTGGGAACTTCAATTTCTATTTTTTTATTTTTTTGAATACTGTCAAATGTCTACTGTCAAAAGATTGTTGGTTGCTGACTGTTTCTTTGTTGAAATAATATAAAATAATATTATTATTTTATTTTATTTATCCTTTATTTAGCCAGGAAGGTCCCATTGAGATACAGGATCTCTTCTTCCAGGGAGTCCCGGTCAAGATGGAAGCTTAAACAGTTTCACATTAAAAAAAAACAACAATCTCACATGGTAGAACACATACAATATATAAAAGAGACACAAGGGAAAAAGTATGGGAAGAGAAGCATACAGGCCATACCATCGATATCCGTAACACAGTCCATCTCAGGTCAAGGTTATATAAAACAGCAACATTTTTCCTTCAGGGCAGTTTGTAAAAGACCTTTAAAGGTAGAATATTTAACATGAAAAACAAACTTAATCTTCAAGTTAGTGTAGTTGATGGTGACTGTTCTGATCCAGTCTCTTTCAGATCTGGTCCTGGGACTGTGCAGAGGAGTCATGGAGAAGTGCTGGAGCGGTTTTGGGGATTTTCATCAGTGAGCAGAAGTGTGAAGTGGAAAAGTGTGAAGTGGAAAAGTGTGAAGTGGAAAAGTGTGAAGTGGAAAAGTGTGTAGGAACGCTGAGCAGCTGTGATGCAGAGCGTGGGCCGCGAGGTTTCACCACCTCGCCGAGGCCTCCGTGGCTTCCTGCGGGTCGTGTGACGCCGGGGAGCGTGATGTCATCAGAGGGGGCGGGGCCACCTCCGCCGCCGCCGCACTCCCCGGTTTCACTTTGACACTCGGTGCAGAGGCTGTGGTGTGTTCTGTAATCAAACAGTGTTGAGTAATGCGGGCTGGAAGTCTCATGTCACGTTAAAAGCTCCTTATGATTCAGTTTTCATGATTTCATTTCCAACTCTCCTCTGTCTCAGGATCAGAATAATGTTCTTCATGATGTTCTGCAGATAAATGGTTAACAGGATGTTTACTGGGTGAGTTTGAGGCCGACCCTGCGGTCACATGCTGCTGGATAGAAATAAAAATTAAAAAAAATTGGACAGATCAGAAAAACAAATTCTCCACATGAACGCCATGTTGGAAAGTGAGAAAACGTCACTGCCCGGGTTTCCAGCCGAGACGCAGCGATGACCTTTAACCTTCTCAACAGAAAACTCTTCTCTAACGTGCAGCTTTATCACACTGCAGATAATGAAAAGCTTTGAGCGGACGCTGAATAACATTAAGATCTGACAGCAAAGTGTTTTTTCAAAGTGGAGTCTTGAAAGATGATTGACAGCTGCTCTCTTTCTCTTAAACATAAACACTAATTTCCTCCCAAATATTAAAACCCAGTGTAACGTCTTCCTGGGTTGGAAGGTTTAGCCTCGTTACTTTCATGGACCGAAGGCTGCAGCTGATTGGTTGAACGCACCGCTCGCCGGGCGGTGCTTGGTTTCTGTCTCCGGTTTTCAAACTGGAAAAAGATGGCGGCTTGTTCAGAAACTTTCTCTTACTTCACCTGAACGTTCCACAGACATCTGGGGCCGGATTCACCAAAGTGTTCTTAAGATAGATCTTAAGAAATGACATAAGAGGAAATTTTAGGAAGTGCAATTCCTCAATAATTTCTTAGTAACAGTCTCATTTCTTATGAATTTCTTTAATTTTCCAACTTTAGAACTTCTCAAAATAGGGCCTGAATTAATTCTGGTTAATAAACTTTAGGCTTACTGCCATTGAGGCTAGGAGACAAGACTAGGAGGCTAGGAGACAAGGCTAGGAGACAACCCAAAGTGCTTCCATCTACAAAACAATTGGGGAAAAACCTATTTAGGGAAACTAGAGCAAAGATTTAAACATTGGTTGCTGTTGGTAACTGTAAAATTTGCATCTTATTTCCAACAGACATGAGACAGAGGCCTACCTGGCCCTACACCAAATAAAGCTTTACAATAAATGTTCATCTTAATGTTAGGTGTAGGGGAACCTATGAAGACTTTGAACTATAACCTACTTGTCTAAAATGTGTTTAAATATATGATATTAGAGGCTTACCTTTTCACTGTAGGAGTTTTAAGACAGGTGAAGGGCCGTCTGAAAGTTAAGAAGAAAATCAAGAACAAATTTGAGAACTTTCATTTCAAAAATACCATTATTCCTAAGTTTTTTCTTAGGAAGAAACATAAGAAGAAAGTTAAGAAAATATATAAGAACTGTTTTTGAGAATAGCATTTTTTCCTTTTTTTTTTTTCTTAAGACTAAAGTTAAGAAAAAAATGGCACTTGAGAAGATTTTTTTTCTTAAGAGGGTTTTGTGAATCCCATGGTTCTGAACATATTTGAGGTGGGGGTAGCTCCCACCTGGATCCTTCACTTCACCTGCCGGCCTGAGGGAGGAGCTGATGATGTAATGTTTACTCCACATAATGTATGAACATCTTGAGAAGACAGGGAGCGCTGTATGGATGATGTTTTGTTTAAAAAATGTTCTACTGCATTTTAGAGTTCATCCCATAGACTAAAAAAAAAAAAAAAAAAAAAAAGATGGAGTAGTGAGTGTTCTTCACCCACAGGTTTCTGAAGGGCCGTTTTGAAGCCTATTGGTCCGTGATTGACGACCTGTCAATCACTGGGCAGGCAACCTGTCGATCAATAGGAAAACAACCCTGTTTTATATCCGTTATATCCTGTTAATGACACAATTATTTTTAAAATCTCCATAAGGACACACATTAGAAGAAGTTAAATTAGCCACTGAGACCCAAAAAAAAAATGTATTGACTTTTTTATCAGATAATAATAATAATAATAATAATAATAATAATAATAAACTTTATTTATATAGCACTTTTCTTAACAAAGTTACAAAGTGCTTAACAAGAAAGAATTAAAAAACATCAATTAAAAACAAAAGAAAAACAAACAGAGATCATGAAACAGAGGGGAATAAAATGAAGTTACCCAAAAATATAGACTGTCAAAAGTGGGATAATAAAACACAGCAACATATCAAACATTCATAAAAGCTTTCCGATAAAATAATGTTTTAAGAAGAGATTTAAAAGACACTAAAGATGTTGCCTGTCTGATCTGGATAGGCAGACTGCTCCACAGCTTGGGGGCTCTAACAGCAAAGTCAGCTTCGGTCACTAGCCGAGACCGAGGAACAACCAGCAGAGCCCTGTCCACCCATCTAAGTGAACGCCCAGGCACATAGGGGGTTAATAAGTTCTTGATATAATTTGGAACAAGGCCATTTAATGCTTTAAAAGTGATCATTTTAAGTAGAATTTTAAAATCAATGCGGAATGTAACAGGCAGCCAGTGTAAGTTTGCAAGTACCGCAGTAATATGTTCATATCTCTTAGTGCCAGTTCAAATCCGGGCAGCAGCGTTCTGTACCAGTTGGGAGTCGGAGATTTTTTTGAGTTGAAAAAAGCACGACTGGACAACATTTTTCACTTGAGCATCAAAACAGAGATCTGCATCAAAAAATAACTCCCAAGATTTCTAGCAGATTGCGTAATGTTTTTGGTCAGGGAACCAAGCTTACTGTGAAGCGGGCTGGTAGAATTAGTGGGACCAAAGACTATGACCTCAGACTTATCGTCGTTGAATTTTAAAAAGTTTTGGGACAGCCGACATTTAACATCACTGAGGCAGGCACACAGATTATCAAGGCTGCTGGGGTTGTTGGTTTGAAGAGGGACATATAACTGCGTGTCATCTGCGTATCAGTGGTGGGAGACACTATTTAGATGTTGGGTTGTGGTCCGTTGACTTCATGGAGTTGGGGGTTTGGAGTCTTTTTGGAGCCAGACTCTAGCCAGATGTTAGAGGACTTGCAGCTTTCAGCCACTTCCTTATTGGCTTCAGTAAGGAAGTGGAATTCATGCGGACCTGCAGGCTGACCTGTCAGTCAAACAGGCCGCAGCACGTCAGGCTCCAGCAGACCGGACTGACTCTGCACTCTGATGACTTCACCCGAAACACCGAAGGGAGTCACATGCAGAGATTTTGTGATGACTCAGCAGCTGTGAGGGGAAGACGCGGTTCACAGAGCGAGAGCTGGAGAACTGGAGAACTGGGTCTGCTGTGGAACGGTGTGAGAACAACAGAAGACGGAGGATTTTATTAGTTTTCAGTTGTTACTATAAATATCTGGCAGTGTCTTTAGATAAGAAGCTGAACTGGAGACAGAGCAGTGAGCTGTGTGTTGCTGTGGGAACCGGAAACAGGAAGCCAGCTGTTCAAAAACGACCTCCAGAAATGCGTAATGAGAGAGTTATGACATTTCATACACAGGGCAAGATGCTGCCTGCGTCAAAACATTAGTCGTGTCTTGCACTGAATAAATAATTTTTCCATGTGGTCCAGAATCCCCGCGTCAAGTTTACTCTCTTCACCCTATTTCTACAAAAAATACATAATTTGTCTCGTAAAATGGCATTAAAAAAGAAAGAAAGAAAGAAAGTTACATATAGCTAAGTAAGGAAAATTGAAATATTGATGAACCTCTATACCTGTGATTTACTGTATTCCGGTATGGGAACAACATATAGGTAATAGGTGAGTAAAGATAATAATAAAACATATGAATAAAATAAATAATAATAATAGCACATGTTACATATAAAACATGAACACACCTCACAAGCCTCTGAAACATTCAGAGCATCATGGGAAACTAAAACCCTCCACTGAAACCAGACTGAACTCTGTTTTTTCTCCTCCTGTTCAGTGGCAGAGAAACTCTGAGACTTTACTGCCTCTAGATGAAGAGTTAGTTTACAAAGGAAATGATTGAACAATTAAATTAATAAGTCAGTTCAGAAAATATCAGCCTGATGCTTCACTGTCTGAAGCTCCAGCAGCGGCTCTGAAACCTGATCATCACTAACAACATGTCACCCTGTAGTGCAGGTTTATCGGGATAATAGGTCAGATGTGGCCTGATTTCCCAGCAGGCTTTGCTGCGCCGGGTCCCAACACGGTGATTCACAACGCCCACTGAGTTAAAATAACAGCGCTGCTTTTAGAACGACTCAAAATAGAAGAAAAGCTGAAGTGGACAGAGGAGGTCTGATCTGGATCAGACAGCGAGGCCGGATCAGGAGTTTCTGCTTCTCCTCTCCTCAGCTGTCAGGTCTTTCTTCTCTTCTCTGTCATCATGATCACTGTGTCACCTGCAACGTTACTCTTCTGAAAAGTAATGAATTACTTTACCTGTTACTCCCTGAGAAACGTCATTAGTTACTCTTCTCGTTACGTTACTTTTGTGTTCCACCCTAAATCGACTGTGCCGGTCTGACCTGTGATCTCTGAGTCGATACTTTGTGGAGCGAAGCCTCAAATACATGATGACAGACACTAAATCTGTCTTCAAGGTTTTTAAAGAAGAGCTGCAGCATTAAATTCAGACTTTCTGAGTCGTATTTCCCACTTTGTTGCTGGTTCATGACACTCTGCTGTAACTCTGGTACAAGGGGAGTAACAATAATAATAATAATAATAGCATTAATAATAACGCTAATAATAATAATAATTGTATTTATATAGCACCTTTTTTAAAACAAGTTTACAAAGTGCTTCACAACCAGTAAAAAACAATAGACAGTTAAAAAATAGAGTAGAATAAAAAACAGAATATTAAAGATACATAGAACAATGCATGTTATAAAACAGAGTAAGAGGGCAGTAAGTAAGGTGCATGTAAACAGGGAAAAAACAAAACTATAAACTAGACTTGCACTCGGAGAGCGCAGACCTCCGCCAAGGTTCGTGCTGTTATCGCTTGTTCGTGAGTCGGATCCGGATCTGCTCCAAAATTGAACGGGTTCTTCCTCGGCCCGTGCTGCACCCATCCACCAAGTTTCATGAAAATCGGGCCAGTCGTTTTTCCATAATCCTGCTAACAGACAAACAAACAGACAAACAAACAGACAAACAAACAAACAATCAGCACTGAAAACATAACCTCCTTGGCGGAGGTAAAAGGCTCGCTTATAAAAGTGAGTTAAAGAGGAAGTACCGACTGATCTGTTAGATCAGGAACTGTGGTGTGATTACTGAACGCACACTTACCCTACTACTTAAAATGTAGTAATAATAGAAGCAGTAGTAGTAGTAGATCCAGACCACAGCCCCCAGACCCCAGACCACAGACCACAGACCACCCTTGAAGTCTTGACCATGCTGCACAAGGATTATGTTCCTCTGCAAAATATCCATAGATGTATCCGGAATTCTGCATTTCTTCTTCTTATTGTTATTCTTCGTCTTATTATTATCATTTGCATTTATTATATGAATTTATTTGCATCGTTGTAAATATGGTTGTATAATATATATTATAAGTACATTACCTTTTGATTTCATCTTTTATCTCAGTACCTATTTCTTCTATTACCTTCCTGTACTTGAATCATGCTTGACTTCTTTGGCGTTGTCCACCAGTCGCTGCTGTGGCACCTGAATTTCCCCAAGGGGATCAATAAAGTTCTATCTTATCTTATCTTATCTTATCTTGTTGTTGTAGTATCAGTAGAAGGCCTAGTATCAGTAGCAGCATGATTATTAATGTGAATTGTCTCTAGATTCATAACTCTTTTCACATGTTTGTTGTCTACCTCAGTGTGTTTCTTATTTCCATATAAGGCAGTGGGCATGTCTTCTCTCTGTGACTGAATATAAACAGATCAGGTTCCTCATCTGCTGTCAGACTGTCAGCTCTGAACTGGATTCTCCTTCTGTTCACATCAGCATCACTTCACAGGGTGAGTGGCAAACAAAGTCCCAGTGTTTTTTGTTTTTTTCTTATACATCAATATAAGCTATATTAATAATGTTTGAGAGTGTGAGTGCTGATGTAATGCATGTGTTTTTATAAGCGTGGTTAGACGGCATTACGGCTGCATTATAATTCCTTATGAGAGCTCTTATAATGCGCTATAGATATGAGACTCATAGAAAGTGTTAACAGCAGGATGTAGAGGAGGGTCAACCGGCCTAAAGTCAGTTTACCACCTTTTACTGCTGATATAAACCTTCTGACCTACACTCACAGTAAGAGTTATCAAACTGATGTAATTTATATAGGTACAGGCTTTTATAAGATAAGATAAGATAAGATAAGATAAGATAAGATAAGATAAGATTGCACTTTATTGATCCCTTGGGGGAAATTCAGGATATAATAATAAGGGGAAAGAAAGCATAAATGAATGTTTGTTTGTGAAAGTGACTTTCTTATGATGATCACCATGTAGAGCTCACTGGCTCCGTTCACACTGCAGATCAAAGTGTCTCTCAGATTTCTTTCCCTCACATGTGAAATGTGTTTAAATCAGTGTGAACAGAACAAACAGACGACTGACGCCTCAGTTCAGTCCAACAAGCATCAGACTGGAACTGAAACAGATGAGAAGTCTTTAGTTATTGTTACTCTGCTCATCTGTCACTTCAGATTACTATGGGATATGAGTTGCAGCCTACAATAGATATGAATAGTCATCAAAACAAATCAGAACTGAGCCTGAAGGCTGCAGTGTGAACGGAGCCTTGTACCTTCAGGCTGGGTAATATCGACAGAATTAATATTACAATCATACAAAATTATTTCATTATCAATATAATAATATCTGATAATATATGCAAAATCACATTACATAATCAAATTCATGTTCATCACTTTGAACTGAATGTTAACATAAAGTATGT
This sequence comes from Centroberyx affinis, assembly GCF_046629955.1. Lineage (NCBI taxonomy): Eukaryota > Metazoa > Chordata > Actinopteri > Beryciformes > Berycidae > Centroberyx > Centroberyx affinis. Next base: position 41,619 of record NW_027281227.1, on the reverse strand, counting down.
CATGACATCCTGAAGAAGGCATAATGCCGAAACATGATGATAATGTAAAATAAATATTTTCATATGGAGAGAAGTGTGCAACCTTCATATAATTACTTATATTAACATAAAGTATATTCAAACTAATTTTAAAATATTACTCCCTAATTTATTTCAGATGTCACTTTGTGGAAAATGTTCATTAATATTTACTTTTTATTATTCATTTAGACAACAGAATTCTGTATCACGATAACTTGATATCAATATTTCTTGACAATATTATTCTCTTGAAAGATGATAAATGATATTTAATTTTTTGCCCAGCACTAGTTTATTGGTTACCAATAATTTTATTCTCCAAATTATCAAGACTAATAATCATGATTAATGATCGTGACCATAAAATGTAGCAACAGAACTGGGAGATTATAGATAGATACTTTATTAATTTGTTTAATTTGGTTAAATTTAGTTTAATTGATTCAGTTGAAGAGGAAGTAAATTAACTCTAGCCATACTTATTAAACCTTATTATTAACCTTATTAAACCTTATTAATAACCTCTTTAAACCTAATTAAACCTTATTATTAACCTTATTAAACCTTATTAATAACCTCTCTAAACCTAATTAAACCTTATTAATAACCTTATTAAACCTTATTAATAACCTCTTTAAACCTAATTAAACCTTATTAATAACCTCTTTAAACCTAATTAAACCTTATTAATAACCTTATTAAACCTTATTAATAACCTTATTAAACCTTATTAATAACCTCTTTAAACCTAATTAAACCTTATTAATAACCTCTTTAAACCTAATTAAACCTTATTAATAACCTCTTTAAACCTAATTAAACCTTATTAATAACCTCTTTAAACCTAATTAAACCTTATTAATAACCTCTTTAAACCTAATTAAACCTTATTATTCACCTTATTAAACCTTATTAACAACCTTATTAAACCTTATGAATAACCTTATTAAACCTTATTAAACCTTATTAATAACCTCTTTAAACCTTATGAGTAACCTCTTTAAACCTAATTAAACCTTATTATTCACCTTATTAAACCTTATTATTCACCTTATTAAACCTTATGAATAACCTTATTAAACCTTATTAAACCTTATTAAACCATATTAATAACCTCTTTAAACATAGTTAAACCTGATTAATAACCTTATTAAACCTTATTAATAATCTCTTTAAACCTAATTAAACCTTTATTTAACCTTATTACTGTAATAACCTCTTTAAATCTAATTAAACCTAATTACAACCTTACTAAACCTTGTTAATAACCTTGTAAACCTTATTAAAAACCTTATTAAACCTTGTTAATAACCTAATCAATAATCTAAATAACATTATTAAACCTTATTGATTAAACCTATTTAGTAACCATATTAAACCTTATTAAACCTATTAACTGTATTAAACCTTATTAATAACCCTATTAAACCTTTTATTAACCTTATTAAACCTTCTTAATAACCTTAATAACCTTAATAAATGTTATTAACTGCTTGTTCCTGTGCTCCCTTAGACAGATGCGTGTGTCTGGGTGTCTGCAGTGTGTTGGTTGTTAAACCTTATTAATAACCTTGTTAAACCTTATTAATAACCTTATTAATAACCTTATTAAGAGAGGTGTGTTAACTTTATGAACCCCGTGCTCCCTGCAGACGGAGGTTTGTTAACTTTATGAACCCCGTGCTCCCTCAGACAGAGGTGTGTTAACTTTATGAACCCCGTGCTCCCTCAGACAGATATGTGTGTGTCTGGGTATCTGCGGTGTGTCGGTGTCTCTCTGGTCCCTCTGGCAGTCGTCTGCATGCTGTCCAACATCCTGCTGCTACTTCCTGGTCTGCAGCTCCACTTCCTGTTGGAGGGTCATGTGACCAGAGAGGCGACCTGGGCCACGGGGCTGTGGGGCTCCGGCTTCCTGGTGAGCTGACAGCTTTTGTGTATGTGTGTGTGTGTGTGTGTGTGTGTGTGTGTGTGTGTGTGTGTGAATGTACGGCTGACTCATGTCACCATGTTCCTGAAAAGCCCCTGCAGCGTGTGCATGTGCACGTGAGCATGTGTGCATGTATGTATGTGTTGTGTGTGTGTGTGTGAGTGTGTGCACGCATGTGAACCAGTGTGCATGCGTGTGTGTGTGTGTGACATGTCATGTGCTGAGTGTGTGTGATTGCTGAAAGACCTGCACTGTTTGTGTGTGTGTGTGTGTGTGTGTGTGGACTCATGTTCCTCATAAACCCTTCACACCATATAAGGTCAGGTGTATTTTGGTGTTTGTCATGTGTTCAGTTTTTATTCTCTTCTAAAGTTAAACTCAGACTCAGAGTTTAAAGCATGGATCCATATTTAAACAGTTTCTTTCCTGGATGAAACTGAACTGTTGACTCCTGCTGTGACACAGTGATCTCTGGCAGGAAGGAAAACCCCATTACTGTTTAAATTATGATTCATCTTATGACCTTTACTTATAAAATACTTCTGTTTTGGATCATATGAATCACAGGAGGTTTTGAAATCCTGACTGATGATCTTCAGGTAGTGAGAAATTAGTAGTATGAGCGGCCTCACCCTAACCTCTGGGTCCAACAGCAGTCCTGATATCTGTCTGTCTCTCTGTCTGTCTGTCTGCCTGTCTGTCTCTCTCTCTGTCTCTCTGCCTGTCTGTCTGCCTGTCTGTCTGCAGGTGCTGGTTGGAGCCAGAGGTTTTCTGATCAGCAGCAAAACAAGAGGCTGCTGTGCTTTCAGAACTGAGGTGAGTCCAGACAGTCAGGCATTCTTTTCTCTCTCTCTCTTTGTGTTCAGATGCTCTCTCTCTCTTTCTCTCTCTCTCTCTCTCTCTCTCTCTCCCTCTCTCTCTCTGTGTTCAGCTCTCTCTCTCTCTCTCTCTCTCTCTCTCTCTCTCTCTCTGTCTCTCTCTCTGTGTTCAGCTCTCTCTCTCTCTCTCTCTGTGTTCAGCTCTCTCTCTCTCTCTGTGTTCAGCTCTCTCTCTCTCTCTCTGTGTTCAGCTCTCTCTCTCTCTCTCTCTCTCTCTCTCTCTCTCTCTCTCTCTCTGTGTTCAGCTCTCTCTCTCTCTCTCTCTCTCTCTCTCTGTCTCTCTCTCTGTGTTCAGCTCTCTCTCTCTCTCTCTCTTCTCTCTCTGTGTTCAGCTCTCTCTCTCTCTCTGTGTTCAGCTCTCTCTCTCTCTCTCTCTCTCTCTGTGTTCAGCTCTCTCTCTCTCTCTGTGTTCAGCTCTCTCTCTCTCTCTCTCTCTGTCCAGATGCTGTGTCAGGTGGGTTCCTCCTGCCTCTGCCTGGCAGCAGCTGGGTTCTGCGGTCTGGTCAGTGTGACCGGCCTGGTGCAGGGTCCGCTCTGCCTGCACAACACCAGCTCCGGTCCGGCCTGGGGCGTCCCGCTGAGACCCACCGGGGACGGGTAAGACCTGGACCCAACCAGTAAACCAGACCATTGTTCTCCTCCTTCTGTCTCACTCCAGCAGTATTGTTAGTTCTAGTGTTACTCATTCACGAGATCACGATCAGGCGAGAATCCGTCTTGCCAGGCTTCAAGTGGCCGAACCACCGGACCGATCAGCGTCCTGTGAGGGCAGCTGGGGGCGGGGCTTAGTGTGAGGGCAGCTGGGGGCGTGGCTTAGGTGTGAGGACAGCTGGGGGCGGGGCTTAGGTGTGAGGGCAGCTGGGGGCGTGGCTTAGGTGTGAGGGCAGCTGGGGGGCGGGGCTTAGGTGTGAGGGCAGCTGGGGGCGTGGCTTAGGTGTGAGGGCAGCTGGGGCGGGGTTTAGGTGTGGCGACAGTGAGAAGCGACTGTTCCTTCACAACAATGGCGGCTCCTAAAGAGGCTCGTTTGTTACCTTCTTTGAATCAAATATGTTTTGGTATTCGCCTTTATGCGCAAATTTTCTTTACAAGACGGCAAGAATCGTCTACCTCGACTACATAGTCTGTTGTTGTCTTTCCTCTTCGGCGCTGTCCTACTGGTTCGTTGATCTGATTGGTTGAAGTTAGCCCGTGATAGACGGTGACAGACAGACGGTTCATCCAATCACCTGCCAAGTATTTTTTTGAAAGTGCCTGCCCTTTTCAAACAGTCTCCAAGGACGGTTCTGTGTAACA
>NW_027281227.1:0-32500 GCF_046629955.1 Centroberyx affinis | reverse complement strand
TTTTATTTATAGGTTAGGATTCCTTCAGTGTTCATCATTCAGGAGGTTTTTTACCGGGAGCCGAATTATCCGCAGAGGTCTCCTCCTCTCCAAAACAAACAGACCGGGTGATTAAAACCAGTAAAAACACTGAATAAAGCGGCTTCACGTTAAAAATCAGTGTTTCTGTGATGCTGTTCGGCGGACACAGGACGTCCGGAGGAGCTGCGAGCCGAGCTGCCGCTAACGTTCGCTCAGCTCGTTTCTCTGAGAACTTCAGATCCAGACGTCCGATGACTAAAATCCTTCCATCCGGTTAAAAGATAGAGTTAAAAACGACCAAGATCTAAAAAGTGTATCGTAAAAATGTGGCTTAAAACTGGATAAAAAGTAAATTCATGACAGAGCTTCTGGCGGACAACCACAATGCAGAAGAAACACGTAGTAGAGGAGGGAAAGGAGGAGGGAAAGGAGGAGGTAAAGGAGGAGGTAAAGGAGGAGGGAAAGGAGGAGGTAAAGGAGGAGGGAAAGGAGGAGGTAAAGGAGGAGGGAAAGGAGGAGGTAAAGGAGGAGGTAAAGGGGATCTGACGCCATGACAGGCGACCAAATGAAACGCACCGTTACCTTGAATAAAATAACAGATTTCTCTGGGTTTGAACATTGTTGGAAACATTTGGGATAATGTAAGTACACAACTCAAAAAAATATAGAACATAGGTCTAGTCGTTTTTAGACATTTTAATGCGGAAAAGTTACATATTGGGCCTTTAATAACATTGCTACCCTGTTTTTTTTTCTTTTTTTTTCTTCCTAAAAACTTGAACTAGTTTGTTGTGTTTTTCTTCTTGGACGATAACCGGCCAATCGTATTTCCAGCAGCTACGATGGAGTTTGATATGAGAAAATGTTTCAGGATCCAAAACATCAACAGTAAATGTCCAGTAAACATAAAAGTAAACATACTGACTTAAAAAAAAAAGAAACTTGGAAAAATTACAAGTACACAAAAGCTGCTCAGTTAGTGTAATGAGAGTAAATGTAAGTTGTGTTTTCCAGCCTGGGTTGTTTGTTTACATCGTTTGTCATTCTCTGTTTTCACATCAGTTTGCTCAGTGACTCTTCAGCTGCGAGCCCAGAGCTGTTTCACCTCTCTGCTGGATAAACAGCAGGGTTTCTTCACAGCTGTGTGTGTGTGTGTTCCTCGACTGGAACGGTTTGGTTTAGATTATAAATCTCATATTTAATCCTGATTACCGCGGAGGAGGCGTCTGATGTCCAGCTGCTCCAGTGGAAACTGTCTGAAGCTGATGAAGGCTGTCCACTTCAAATGAGTGAGAGTTGAAAAAACTGTTTGAAAAAGGCGACACAAAAGACTGATACTACAAAATGAAAACTACATAGGAGAATCTCCTAAGGACTGAAGGTCCTGAAGTCCTTGGTTGACTAAATGAAACACTTCAACAGACTGGATGCTTTTTGAATGATGAACCTCGGGGAATGATTTTATCTCCCCAAAACGAATATATAGCATTTAGAGTAGAACATTTCATAAGTTTCTGTTTCACTAAGAGAAGTTACTGCTTTGTTTCTTTAAGTTCTTTAAAATACACCATCAAGCAGAATTCACATGTATGTCATTCCTATGATAATGGGCAATATAGTCTGGATTTGGGCAAATTTTCTTTTGCATTAAAACCACTAATTAAACAGAATCTATTCTACATTCTCAGTCTGTGTTCAGGCCCTTCGCCTGAATTTGTCTTCAGTGATCTTTTGGTCGTTTTGATCCTGGTGGCGTGTGACTTTTTCCATTTCCAGAGAATAAGCCCGGCTGCTATGTGAAGCTGCCAAAACGAAACCAGATTCTGCTGCGGTGACCTGCAGGTGACACGGACTTCTCTAGAAACACAGCTGGGAGTTTCTGGTAGAAGTCATCCAAGCCACTCCTCTGGTTTTTTTTTTGTGCATTTCTTTCCAGAATGGACACAGAAAGGACATTCGCACACAGTGTGTAGAAACGTTCCCGTCGCTCTCACACTTCCAGCGGATCTATCAGGCATTAATCCTGTTTTATGAAGCTGAACTGGGGTTAATATCTGTGTATGATCTTAGTAATTATGCCTTTAACGCCCCAGCCTGTGTTAGGACAACATAAACCCTACACCCTCTGCCAGATCAGGCTGGAAACAGTTTTATTACACAAAGTGTTGGAGTTACGAACGGCTTTGTTCACACACTCGTCTGTGTACTTTCTGTCTGACTGGACGTCTTTAGGGGGCGAAACACATAGCGGAGGTGTAGTTTTAATTCTTGAGGTTGTGCACAAAGAACGCTGTAAACACGTAAATAAAGTAAACTATATTTCTGCCTTTAGGTAACACAACTACCGATTCCTTGAACTCAGTCTCTTGCTTACCATGGTAGATTACCAAACCAAACCAATACCTAACCAATACCTAACCAATATGTCTCCTTATTTTGACCATTAATAGTAGTGCACACCTTGGGCTAATTGCCGGAATGGAGCAATGAGACGCCTCTTTGCCTTAAATTTTGTGAAAATCCAATCAGCAGCATCTGAGTGTGTGACACATAGACAAACAAACAAAAAGTAAACAAACAAACAAAAAAGAGACATCGTCCGAGTTTATCTTTGATGGAGGGAGAAGAGGTTCTCTCTAAGAGGTTCAACAGTTCAGCGCCCAACTGCATTTATTCGAACCTGAATATTGAGTTTAGACAACGGTTGAATATCGGCCTTTTGGACCCACAGTGCGATCGTTTGGCTTCACTTGGATTCTGCGGCAGAGCTGTTTGGAGTCATTTTATGGTCATTTTTTTTTATTTTTCGCAGCACTAGTGTGTTATGTGGACATACACACTTCACTAGTGTTTCAGCTGACATGAGTAAATAACGACCAAATTGAACTTTTTGGGTGAATTATTCCTTTAAAATTCACCAGCTTTTCTTTCGCATGACTGAATAATATATACTCATTGACTTGTAGGGAAAAAAGCTATTGATTTTAGTTGTTTTTATCTGTACTATTTTTCAAGTGTATGAAGACTTCCATTACAAAACGAGATCTCCATTATGGCCCATTAATAAAGTTTGAAGTCATCGCTTACAAAATAGTTTAATAGTTGAATGTTTTTGTCGATAAAATCATACTGAAGTATTGACAGATTATGTTCAGGTGAGTTTTCTTCCTCAATGGAACATTTTGGAATGAAATCATTTCTATAATATTTACAACACACACTAACACAGTATATGTGGCTCCGTGCAGCTCGACAGGCAGAGCGAGGCACTAACCCTGCAGGGTCAGAGGTTCAAATCCGCCTGGCAGCACCTGGTCTGTAATGGACAGAGTCACAGTTCTGTAAGGAGCTTTGGATCAAAGCCTTCACTGAATGACATGTTATATGAACATGTTGAAAAGCAGCACAGATGTGTGTTGCTGTGTTGAAACCGACATGTTCCTTTATAAGGCGATGCGTTTTAGAAAGGTTCTGTACATTCAAACTGTAAATGAACAGTTTGGTTCCAACAATAGACACCTACACTTTCAAAATCTTTCACATCACAGCATGAAACCAAAAGATGGAACTTTTTAAAAGGTGGCAGAGAACTGAAGACTGGATTTTAAACACAGTGATTGTTGAATTTAATGTCTTTTTGTGTGTGTGTGTGTGTGTGTGTGTTTTGGGAGAGAGATCTTTAAGTCAAAGCTGAAACTGAAAGTGTTGGCATTGCTGGCTCAGCATTTCCCTCACTGGGTGAAGAGTCAGTGGATGCTGTGAATCCTGATTCTGCAAACCACAAAGATTAGTAAAGAGAAGAGGAAACACTGCAGAAGACTCCCAACGAGTCATTTAATCTGGTATCAAGTCTCAGAAGCTTTCGTTCAACAGCACAGAGTCTCAGTCAACAAGAGAACTGCACTTCTGTTCATTAGGAGTGAGAACGTAATCCAACCAACCAGAGGTGTGACCGAGTCAACTCTGCTCGAGTCCCAAGTCAGTCTCAAGTCAAGTCCCAAGTCTAAATGTAGATTACCAAGTCAAGTCCAAGTCAAGTCCAAGTCATTAATGTCGAGTCTCAAGTCTAAATGTAGATTACCAAGTCAAGTCCATATCATTAATGTCAAGTCTCAAGTCTAAATGTAGAACAACAAGTCAAGTCAGAACAAATCAAGAGTCCAGTATCAATTTAATATCTTAAAGAAAACTAAATATCTAGGACTTTTCAATGCAATATGGTTTTAATAGGATAAAAACTTGGTAAGAGCATCATGAGTTTGATTTCTATAATCAGTTTCAACTTCAATAAATTCAATCATTCCATACAAATTCAGAAAACAGAATTTAAATTCAGTCGTCTGCCGGAACAAATCTCATCACTTTCAATCTAAGTCATTTACACAAACACAAGATCTCAAGTCAAGACTTTAGAAACCTTTTCAAGTCATCAGAGTACAAGTCAGAGTCAAGTCCCAAGTCACCAGAACCCAAGTCAAGTCAAGTCTCAAGTCTTCTCTTCATGCATCAAGTCAAGACTCAAGCAATTCAAACTGTGATTCGAGTCCAAGTCATGTGACTCAAATCCAAGTCATGTGACTCGAGTCCCCACATCTGCAACCAACTACAGGAAACCGCTGCAAAGTGCAAGGGATTATGGGTAGAAGGTGATGGAAAGCCTAGCAGAACAAAATGAAGTCTGGACTGATGCTCATATTCAGCTATTTCTTCATGTGTTCTTACCTGGTGTGAACACCACAGAAGAAGAGACAGACGGGTCCGTCATGCTGAGCTGAAGGAAGTGCATCAGCTCTGTTTGGATCTGTTTCCAGCTCAGATGGAAATGTTGTTTTAGGGCAGATGGATGGAGATGTGACATCTTCCTCTCCCGCTGGCTTCCTCTTCCTCCTATTCTCTCCCAGAGCAAAGGAGCGTGGGTGGAACACACACACACACACACACACACACACACAGTCAATAGTAACATTATCAAACCAAATCATCATCTCAGTATCGTTTGAATGAATCAACTGTGGATTGCTGGGTTTTGAAAATTTACGTTTTGTAAAACCTGATAAAGTTTTTCAAATTGAGAGAGAGAGAGAGAAATGTCAGACTAAAAGTAGTGTGATGGGAAGCTAAAAGAGGAGTGGTGTGTGTGTGTGTGTGTGTGTGTGTGTGTGTGTGTGTGTGTGTGTGTGTGTGTGGAGGACAAGGTGAGGAGAACATCTGTACAACATCACCGTCTGAAACATATCCTGTTATCTAATGAGAGAGAAAGAGAGAGAGAGAGAGAGAGAGAGATGGAGAGACAGAGAGAGACAGAGAGAGAGACAGAGAGAAAGAGAGAGAGAGAGACAAAGAAAGAGAGAGAAAGAGAGAGAGAGGGCGAGAGAAAGAGAAAGAGAGAGAGAGAGAGAGAAAGAGAGACAGAGAGAGAGAGAGGGAGAGAGAGAGAGACAGAGAGAGAGGGAGAGAGAGAGAGAGACAGAGAGAGAGAGAGAGGGAGAGAGAGAGAGAGAGAGATGGAGAGACAGAGAGAGACAGAGAGAGACAGAGAGAAAGAGAGAGAGAGAGACAAAGAAAGAGAGAGAAAGAGAGAGAGAGGGCGAGAGAAAGAGAAAGAGAGAGAGAGAGAGAAAGAGAGACAGAGAGAGAGAGAGGGAGAGAGAGAGAGACAGAGAGAGAGGGAGAGAGAGAGAGAGACAGAGAGAGAGAGAGAGGGAGAGAGAGAGAGAGAGAGAGAGACAGAGAGACAGAGAGAGAGAGAGGGAGAGAGAGAGAGACAGAGAGAGAGGGAGAGAGAGAGAGACAGAGAGAGAGAGAGAGAGACAGAGAGAGAGAGAGAGGGAGAGAGAGAGAGAGAGAGAGAGAGAGAGACAGGTAAAGTGACAGAGCGACAGAGCGAAAGAGTTAGAGTGAGAGAGACAGATAGACGGAAGGGAGTTTAGAGAGGTAGAGAGCAGAGAAAGAGAGAGAGAGGGAGGTATTATAGAAAAGTAAGTAAAACCATATCACAATTTCCTAAACTCAGGTTACAAAGTGCTTCACTCAGTAAAAAGGTAGAACGAGGAGAACATGAAGTGAAAGAAATAAAACATCAGGCACAATGAAAGGAGAGAGAATAAAAAGTCAAAAAGAAGACAAAAAGAGAGAAAGAGGAACAGACAGACAGCGTGAGAAAGAAAGTGTGTGTGTGTGTGTTTTTGTGTGTGTGTGTGTGTGTTTGTGTGTGTGTGTGTGAGTAAACCAAAAACCAAAAGGAGAAGACTGAAAAAATTAAGCAAGTCATGCAGACAACCAGCATGTATAAAATACAGGCCGATCTGAGGAATTAGACCAGCTGTCTGAATTAACGGCTCAAACACACTTCATCCACCGGTTTGTCGTGAAACTGAAACTTTGTTAAGTCGTTGGCCATGTAGTTCACTATATGACAAACACTGGTTCTCAACGTGGGGTCCAGGGACCACCAGGGGTCCTTGAGGGGGTTCCCGAGGGTCCCCAGCAAACTGATGAATTGTTCAACTTCAGCATTATTTGTTTTACAAGAAGTTACCACAAGAGAATGTTAGAGAATGTAGAAGAATGACTGTTTTGATCATAGTTTCTCTGTTATCTCTCTACCTGCAATACAGACAGTCTGGGTTAGGGTGATTGTTTTTCTTTTGTAGGGTCATTTTTTTTTTGTGTGTGTGTTTTGGGAGAGAGATCTTTAAGTCGAAGCTGAAACTGAAAGTGTTGGCATTGCTGGCTCAGCATTTCCCTCACTGGGTGAAGAGTCAGTGGGTGCTGTGAATCCTGCCTCAGAGTCTCAGAAGCTTTCGTTCAACGGCAACAAGAGAACTGCACTTCTGTTCATTAGGAGTGAGAACGTAATCCAACCAACCAGAGGTGTGACCGAGCCAACTCTGCTCGAGTCCCAAGTCAGTCTCAAGTCTTGAGGCACAAGTCTCAAGTCAAGTCCCAAGTGGACAAAATCATATCTGACAATAAATATATTCTCAGATTAGCATTCAAGAGACAAACATCATCAAATGGGGATCCTTGGCCCTAATGTGTATTAAATTAGGGGTCCTTGATATGAAAACAGTTGAGAATCACTGGCATAGGCAATAGTGAGTGAGTGAATGAGTGAACCAGTCCAAATGCAGCTAAAGTCTTGTTTGGGTTAGCAAGCTAGCGACAGCTAACTAGAACTAAGGTATGATAGCTGGCTAGCTACAGAGCTATCAATAGCAGCTGTAGCTTTATGGGATCAAATCGGGGCCAATATGTTTGATTTGAAAAATAAAAAGTCCTAAATGAAACAAAAATGATTGTAACCAAAAAGCATTCATTGTAGGCTATGTTAAAATCAAGAACCAAACCATGATAAAGAAAATAATTATGAGTTATGACTAAACCTGTAAAACGTTAAGTTAAGTAAAAATACTGCTGACAAAATACATAAATAAAAAAATCTCGAAAACAAAAATAATGTAGTAAGGTAATACGTCTTATAAAGGTTATTTATACCAACACTAACCCCCCAAAAAAGAGGGAGAACATATTTTCATTGAAAATAATAATCACAATATATTAGCTCCAGATCATCACATCTTGAATAAAAAGTCAAATATGTACAAGTTTCTGTGCCGACCATTCAGCTTCTTCGGTGGTTTGATCACTTCTGGTTGAAAACGACAGATTCTGACAGTCGGCTGCCAACATAAAGTTTGAAATTTTTCAAAGTATCGGAGTAAAGGAGCCGCTGTCCACAAGGGGCCGCTGGGTTTCTACTCGGTACAGAGCGCCTCCACTGACCTGAATGATTTCTAGCGGAGCCAACAGAACCCGTGTACGTCAACATTTAAGAATTGAAAATAACTCAAGTGATATTAATAATTAGTTTCAACTGAATAGGTGGGAGCTATGTTAGAAGAGTTCTCTTTTCTCTTGATGTAAACTTTGCCCAGTAGGTTCCACATCAGCACAGTAAGCGTGCAACTGTTAGAGAGAAAGAAATGTTGAGTAAGAAACTGTTAGCCAAGCCTAGAGATCTAATCTGTCTGGACGCTTTTGACGGCTTGGCAGCAAAAAAGAGGAACCTGAGTGTCTGTCTGGGTTCGACTGAGGATGCTGCTGCTGAATCAGAGGGAGAAAAAGTTTGTGCTGATTTTGAACATTTTATGGATTCTAAAAGATTCTTTGCAGCACCAGAAAAGGCTAGAACCATGTTTCTTAAGAGTGAATATCGGAGAGTGAGAAAGAGAGAGAGAGAGAGAGAGAGAGAGAGAGAGAGAGAGAGAGAGAGAGAGAGAGAGAGAGAGAGAAGGAAGTGAGTTTTCTCCTCCGGCAGCAGAAAACTGTCTTCTCCTGAACCAGAGTCCCTTCAAACTGCTCCAACACAGCCCTGCACAGCACATTACATTAACATCACATTGTATTAACATTACATTACATTACACTCCAGCATCACTCTGTCTGTATGGGAACCTGACTGGACGGCGTTCTGTTTGTTTATTCGGTGAGTAAAATCTTTTAAACTCTCCTGGCTCCATTAGTTACAGTTACAGTTTCTTCTTCTACAGTTTCTTCTTCTCTCTCTATAATGGCAACATTGGCTCATTTATACTGTGGAGTCAAAAACTCAAAACTGTAATTCATGTCATTATCATAAAGGCTGCACAAGTAATAATGTATAATCATATATCTGTATCCACAACTAATAACGGTGCAATAATGGCATATCAGCAATGCCAAAACATTTCATTTTTAAGACCTAATGTTGTTGGAAATAGTCAAGATGATATAAAATAGTTGATATAAGAAGACAAAAGTGTAGTATAATAATCATGAAGAATTGTGACTAATATTGACAATAAGATCAAGCAAACTAAACAAGGTTATTGCAGCCATTTTAGCCATAATGGTATAGCTATACTTTACTCTGAGGAAATTCCTAAGATATTGGATATAAGAATTGGGGGGACAAATATGTTTGTTTGTTTTTTTTTTATTTGGAACAAAACCCACCTCTGAATAATAATAATACTCTTTATTTATTTACCACTTTTCAAAGCACAGTTGGTGTATTACCTTATACCATTTTTTTAATATGTTAATTTGGAGCACATTTCCTGATATGTTAGCTGTCTGATTCCACACATATTTCTCTTTGAGTATAAATTATGTTTTCAGCTGTCCTTCAGGATTGGTTTCTGTTTCACTGCAACAGGTGATTTGATTCCTGTAACTCACCAACAGACTAACATGACTAACTCTGACTGTAATGTGAATAATGCAGTTTAGTCTCTTCCAGTTCATTTCACCACATCAGGGCAGACTGCAGTTCAAGTTCCAGTTTGTTTATTTCTCCAGCTCTTTATCACATTCTGTCTCAAAGGGCTTTACACAGAATGAGGCTGACTAGATCTAACTGCCATAGAACAGAATGATCTAGAACCAACATCAGGAAGAGCAAGACACACAGAAACAGACTAACAGCCTACACATTGTACATATCCTAACCTACTGATTCTCAACCTTTTTCATATCAAGGACCCAAATTTAGTCCACATTTATGTTTATGTTTATTTAAGGATCCCCATTAGAAGCACATGGATATGCCTCTAGTCTTCCTGGGGTCCTGGACATAGAAATACAATACAGACATACAATAAGAAAGTACAGTCAACTTTAAGATAAAAAAAACAAAACAACAAAACAACCAGGCAAGCTAAGCAGATATACAAATGAGTGAAATTAAGGATAAAGTGATAACAGATAACAGCACAATTAAACATAATAACAAAGAAAAAAAAAACACTTCATAGATATAAAAGTGATCCTAAAGCAAGCAGACTAAACGGATAGACGAAGGCAAGAATTTGAAAATATAAAATAACATAACCTGACAATCAGACATATAATTAGAGCCACGGACCCCATTTGTTGAGATTTTGTCTCTTGGACCCAAATTGTCCAGAATCCCATGACTATCTGTATTGTAGGTAGAGAAAATCTGCTCTTGCCTACCTTGTGTTTTTCGCTATGCTTGTCCTATATAATTTTGTTCACCATTGTTTGTGTTTAGTTAGATCTAGCTAGACACATTCTCTGTAAAGTCCTCTGAGACATGCTTATGATAAAGGGGCAATATAAATAAACTTGACTTGACTTGAGAAACTATGATCAAAACAGTCAAAGTTCTACATTCTCTAATTGTGTAATGATGAAAATAATGGTGAAGTTTAACAATTAATCAGTTTACTGTGGACCCCCTGGAACCCCCTCAAGGACCCCTGGTGGTCCCCGGACCCCATGTTGAGAACCACTGTCCTAACCTACTGATTCTCAACCTTTTTCATATCAAGGACCCTAATTTAGTCCACATTAGAGCCACGGACCCCCATATGATGAAATCTTGTGTCTCGGACCCAAATCTGAGAATATTTTTATTGTCAGAATCCCATGACTGTATTCTGTATTGTAGGTAGAGAGATAACAGAGAAACTATGATCAAAACAGTCAACAACAATTCTTCTACATTCTCTAATTGATAGTTTGCAACATTTCTGTTAACTACCTCCCCGCTTAGCAGTGTTGGGCAAGTTACTGAAAATTAGTAATTAGTTACAGCTACTAGTTACTTCTCTCAAAAAGTAATTGAATTACTTTACCAATTACTGCATAATAAAAGTAATTAGTTACTAGGGAAAGTAACTTTTGCGTTACTTTTAAATGTCTGCTTCAATTCTCGTATTAATGCACACATAGCTATATTATTTTAGTGTTGCTGTGGCACAGTGTGGGACAAGACAACTGTCAAATTTTATCTATCATTGTGCCCATTATCACTATGATGAAAACAGCTACAGCTCACCACTACATTTTTGTCCTTTATCTCGAGGAGGGAAAAATAACGTCCGTATTTCCAGCACAGGAAGCTCGCGCCTGAACTGTCGGCCATTGTGTGGCGAAGTTACCGGACCGGTAGTCTTTAGATTCACTTGCGCCACCATAAGGTCGGATGACCATAAACCGGATAATCCTCTGAAGTCGTCCGCCACTTTCACGTAAAGTAACGAGTAGCGAGCCCATTTAAATTTCAGTAATTGTAATTGCGTTATTTAATTTGAAAAAGTAATTAGTTACATTACTAGTTACCGCCAAAAGTAATGGAATTACAGTAACGGGAATAACGCGTTACTTTGAAATCGTTATTCCCAACACTGCCCCTTAGTTACTGTTGCTATGTCTGACAAACTTTGAAGACGGACGCTACCATAGACGCTACAATCCGACGTTCCCCTTACCGTGTTATGTCCTTGTCAGAGTCAAACCGCTGCAACAAAAGCCATACTTTTGTACTTTTGTACTTCTGAGCCAAACTCTCAGTGCGTGTCGGAGGCTCTGTTGGAACTGTCAGAGAAACATGTCGGAGGAAGTAGACGGATGCTAAGCACGGATTGGTGGATCGCTATGTCAATCATTATTTTGCAAACGGTCAATTGTGTTAACTTTTTGTAAATGAAGAAATGGTGAAGTTTAACACTGTATCAATTTGCTGGGGACCCCCTGGAACCTCCTCAAGGACCCCTGGTGGTCCCCGGACCCCACCCCCCCGGAGAACCACTGTCTTAACCTACCGACTGCACCAGCCTTAGAGCCCCAGCGCAGACAAGGAAAAACTCCCAAGGAGAAAAAAAAAAAAAAAAAAAACCTTGTTAGGAAAAAAATAAATGTTAGAAACGTTGGCGGGCCACAGAGTCACAGAGGGACGACTGAGCTGCAGCAGGTGGCGGGAAAACAGAGACAAGAACATGAGGAACGACAAGAGAAGAAGAGAAGAAGAGAAGAAGAGAAGAGAAGAAGAGATGAGGCGACATGTGGCGGAGAGACGAGGCCACGGACATCCACAGAGACAAGGCAGAACAGCTCACACAGTTCAGACAGTGCTGTTTGTCCGTGATGCAATCCCACTGACGCAACTGATCTCACCTCACATTCCTCTGAACACCCAAACCCAGGTTTCCATGTAAATTCTCAGCTGAAATAGCACAGCTGGAACTTCCATCACACAAACAGGGATTGTAAGTTACTTTTACCTCATTTTGAACCAGCTGATCTATAGAGGCCGCAAGTGGAAGTCGTCATTTTGCGTCGTTTTGTAAACTATTTGGTGTGTCGTCCAAAGTCCCTATGGAGATTATGAATGGGCTTTTCAAGAAATGCCAAAATAAGAGCTGAGCTGTGACCTGCAAGATAAGCTGTTTTTTTCCCCCAGAGGTTTAAAATACATCCATCTGCATCAGCTTTGTAAATTTTGATCTTTTAGTTACTTAATTTTTTGTTAACAAAATGCTAACCATCAGGGAAAGCGGACTACAGCAGCAGTGATGAATAACTTCCTGGACCTTTCGTCTCGTCCTGACTGTGCTGAACATTAAATTTATTATAATTTCCATAGCGTTGCATTCAACAGTTATTGTTCATATACTGTATATTTAGCTCATCACGTCAAACTGACGGACAGCTAGCTAACGACTCGTAGTCCTCTCTCTCTAACGATTAGCATCTTGCTAGCGACAAGCTTGATAATAAACATAATTGAAGGATGAAAATTCACAAATCTGACATTAGTTGGTGTATTTTATTTCCTGGAACAAAACGTAGTATAGCTGGTAGTCTCTGTTAGCACAGACTTTATTTTTGCCATTTCTTGCAAATGTCATTCATATTTTCCAGAGGGATTTTGGACGACACACCCAGCTTCTTGAATCAAGTGACATCGACTTGAAGTGACCCGCCTTACTTCAGGATGCGTTCATTTGTTTCAAGAAACGTCTTGAAACAGTGAAAAGCGAAATAATCTCACTCCACTGGCAAATGTTTTCTCTTGTTTTAAGGAAAACAAGATTTTAACATTTCATACTAGAATAAATAACTTGTTGTGCCTAATAATTTGTCAGTCCTCACTTTAAAAAGAGGCTGTGAAAGTTAGAGAAGAAGTGAAAGTTAAGGCTAAGGTGTAGCCTAAATGTCCTCATAGCAGAAACATTGGGTTAGTGCAGGTTACTGTATTATCTCTTATCTGTTGTGTCCCTTAGTATCTGTATGTCTGTCTTTCCCACTCTGGATCGGAGGGACTTTCCCTGAAGCAGGAATAGTTTACCTCCTACCTTGGACAGGATGAATGGGTTGTAGAGGGAAATGTCTGAACAGCAGGACGAATCAACAGGAGCTGCAGGCGCTTTTGATGTGAGCTGAGTGCGTGTCTGCGTGTCCGCACTGTACTGTGTGTTCAGTCCATGAATATAAAAGGTTTTTTGTGAGTAAAAGGGGATTTTGTGAGCAGCAGGACAAAAGGAAACAGGTTTGAGACTGAACTGAACACAAGCCTGAGCGTAATTTGAGAATTATGTATTCGATATGTTAATGTAGCAGATTCAATTTAAATTCTGTTTTCTGAATTTGTATGGAATGATTGAATTTATTGAAGTTGAAACTGATTATAGAAATCAAACTCATGATGCTCTTACCAAGTTTTTATCCTATTAAAACCATATTGCATTGAAAAGTCCTAGATATTTTGTTTTCTTTAAGATATTAAATTGATACTGGACTCTTGATTTGTTCTGACTTGACTTGCTGTTCTACATTTAGACTTGAGACTTGACATTAATGACATGGACTTGACTTGGACTTGACTTGGTGATCTACATTTAGGCTTGGGACTTGATTTGAGACTTGAAACTGACTTGGGACTCAAGCAAAGTTGACTTGGTCACACCTCTGTCTTGACTGTATACAGCTGTATCTAGAATTTCATTCTCTATGAATGTGCTTCATGCAACGCAGAGGTTGGGGAGTAATTCATGAATTATATGAGATATCAGATAATACTTGTTCCATTTGAACAAGGTTTAAGAGGGATGTTTGTGACTAAGAGAGCACTAACAACTTAAAGCTGCACTATAGGCAGCTTTGCACATTGGCGGCCCCACATGGCAGCGAGAGGTAACTGTTTGAATTGTGAGGACTTCATTACCCAGAAGCCCTGTGTGGTGAGGTCAGTAAAGCTGTCTGTGCTGCTTTACACCAAAGGAACCAGAGAGGAAAAGATCTGATCTAATGTCGGTGAGTCCGGCTTTCTCTGCTGCTGTTCAGGAGACTCTTCTGGATTTTCCCTCTTCAGTCTGGATCGGTCTCTTCCTGTGTGGAGAAGATTTCCCACCAGAGAGCAAACTGACAGCAGAATTTAATTTGGACAAACAGGGAGAATCTACAGCGGCTCAGTTAGTGGGGCTGAGACGCATCACTTCCTGTTTACACTGAGAGTACGACTCAAGATTATGACTCAACCTGCTCTCACTCAGGTTGAACATTCACACCTGACACAACACGACTAAACACGAGAAATGCAGAGCCGCCCTCAGATGAGAGCTGGTTTTGAATTTTAGAACTGAAATATCTCAGCTTTCAAAATGTCCCTCAATGAATTTCCATAGACATACTTTCACACAAGGAAATAGTAATTCTAACTATTTTACCCTCTTCTTTTGACGGCCTATTGCCCATCCAAAACCCCTCGGCCTTTCTAGTGTTAAGATGATTTTTGAATTTACTGAAAACTTCCACATACTGAAAATCCTCCAAGCAATTGGTGTTCATTTTCACTGCCAACAAAGTGTTTGTTGACGAGCCAAACTTACCGGACAGCTGTCAGCTTCCAGCATCACCACCGCAAACCTCCTTTTATCAGAGTAATCTGACTGTTGCCTGGGCGACGCTGTCTGGTCTTCACACTTCATCATACTATCATCACAGGAAACCACGGTTCAGTTTTCCCCACACTGCATTTGATCTTATCGTTTTCATGTTTAATCTTGTATTCAGTGTGAAAAAACATATTTTCTTAACAAATATCAACAAACATCTGCCAGAGGGACGAGCTAATGCCACTGGTTTTCAGAGCATTTCTACTCATTTTCTTGATGTGAGGGTTGAGGTTTAATTTGGACAAACGGGAGAGAATCTGCAGTTCGTGTTGATGACACGCTCTGCTCTGCTGCTGCATCACTTCCTGTTTACACTGAGGAGACGCTGCAGCTTGCAGGGAGAATCTGGACTACATGTACAAACACTATAGAAATTTAAAATATTGTCTTCCTTGCTTGTAAACAACCCAGTCGCCAGAATAAAATGTTGGCATTTTACGTTTCTGCAAACCACGGATACGTTGAATCTCAACGTTTCTCAACCAAAAATACGTTTCATATCAACATTTCTAGATACGTGTATATCAACGTTATAGTGTTTTAACCGCTGGTGGCGCTTTTGAGGCGCTTTTGGCATTTTGAGGGAATAGAATGAGTAGGCTATAATAACCATTTTCTGGTTATGAAATTACATAAATTGTATATTTTATTACACACCACGTATTTCGAGCATGTGGAACAATGAGATACAGTTTTGTTCTGAATCCCCAGCCCCCCAGTTCTCATATTGTTTACGGCGTATGGCCACAATTTAATTTTCTGTGACATGCACACATATTTCCTTTAGTAAATATGAACACAATATTCTTAACAACCCCCGAAATGATTGGTTCTCGGTTCCTGTGATAGGAACGGGACGCTGTGATGAGGTAAATTAATGTTTAGAATGTTGCACATTCTCTGCATAATGTTGCACAGTTTACGTTGTTCACGAGTTTATGAGTTTATGTAAAGTGTCATTTAGTCTACACAAACCCTGATGAAGATTCGTCACCTTAATAGTGCACTTCAGTAATTCAATAGGCTGATTTAAAGACAAATGATTTTAGCCGGCTTCCACTCCAAAGCCCAGCGCACTCGTTGCCATAACGACGGGTAGCCCGGACAGATTTGGCAGTGACACAGCGCATAGCAAAGCTCATTGATTTCAACGGGGCTCCTTTATTTGACACAATTCATTAATTTATTATTATTCATATTGCATGTCAAAAGGAAATGCAGTCAAACCTGTAGCCTGTCTCAAGTTCCAATCATTCACTTATTCGTCATACTCATTTATTGGCTACAGTCAATAATAAAGTGTACTTATTTCTTCTTCCTCTTCTTCTTCAATGGTCAGACCCCAGCGCCAGACAGAACAGCGCCTCCCCGAGTGCCGTGAGAAGACTACAGTCTAGCTTTTTATATGACAATTAAATGTGCATTTTCAATAAAATGTATTTGAGTGGAATGAAAAATAAAGAAATGGCGTTCTGCCGTGCTATTCAGCTCATGGCTTGGCTGTCTCTTGAATTCTGATCCGGAAGAGTAGCATTCTCTTTCGGATCAGAATTCTTCTTTAACATTTCTCAACACAAAAACACGAAAGTGTCCTTGTTAACTCAACAATATGATAGATTAATGTTATGGCCATCCGTTTTAATTATTTCACCTTCCATTCTGAGAAATCAAGGTTTTTTTGGTCAGTTTTGGACGATAGCGGAAGGCTACCCATGATCCTCAGCGGCCGTCACTCTGGAAAAAAGATATAAAAGATATATCTACTGAATATATCAAATATCTAGTACAGCCAAACTAGTAATTACACTGCATCTAGATGATCTATGTTAAGAAAAAGTAAATATGTTGGTTTATTTCAGATATTTTAGCCAAAACAGGAGTCGAATACACACACACACACACACACACACACACACACACACACACACACACACACACACACACACACACACACACACACACACAGACCTTTGGCTGACGTGGCTCACGGAAGGGCTGTTGTGGGTGAATTTGACGCATTCGACTCCTGTTTTGGCTAAATTATCTCAAATAAACCAACATCTTTACTTTTTCTTAACATAGATCATCTAGATGCAGTGTAATTACTATTTCAGCTGTACTGGATATTTGATATATTCAGTAGATATATCTTTATATTTGTCTATCTTTATCTATATCTTTGTTTGTTTCTGATTGAATGGGTTATGTCATGCTGACATTAGATCCCAAAACGAAGAATCATAAAGATAGCAAAAATCTCCAGGGTTGTGTAAATAGTAGCCTATGGTCTTTTCAGCCTTAACCCTAACCCTAGGCCTGAAGTGCTAGGGCTTCAGGCCTTCCTCCAAGCCTGTAGTAATGCCCTAGATTGTCAGCAGTATTGTAATCTCTGAAGGTGACCTATTTTGGTCACTATTTCCCCTAAAAAAAAAAAAAAATCAAACAAACAAAAAGCTTAATTTTATATAGTGGGCCTTCAAAGTGCTCTCTGAAACTAGGCCTGATATGGCTTGTGTCCCTGAAATGAGAAAATTAAAACTTTGTTGTAGAGCTAAACCAAATACATCGTTGAAAAGGTCTCGACCTGGAGAGTAACATATTTCAGTATGAAGATTCACGTTGACGCGTTCGTCAGGAGTCGAACACGCCAAGTCCGCCCACAACAGCCGTTCCGTGAGCCACGTCATCCAACGATCTGTATGTGTGTGTGTTTTGGCTAAAATATCTGAAATAAACCAACATCTTTACTTTTTCTTAACATAGATCATCTAGATGCAGTGTAATTACTAGTTCAGCTGTACTAGACATTTGATATATTCAGTAGATATATCTTTTATATCTTTTTTTCATAGTAACGTTCACTGAGGATCATGGGTAGGCTAATGTAGCCTTCCGCTATCGTCCAAAAGTGACAAAAAAAACCTTGATTTCTCAGAATTGAAGGTGAAATAATTAAAACAGATGGCCATAACATGAACCTATCGTATTGTTGAGTTATCAACGACACTTTCGTGTTTTTGTGTTGAGAATTGTTAAAGATATCATAGGAGACCGGGTTGAAAGAGCATGCTACTCTCCCGTCTGTCTCACACACTCAATAGTATGGTTGATAATTGAGATAATTGAAATAGATTATATATTCCATCTTCATAAATGAAAGAACTATTAATCTGGTTCTCTATTCCTATAAATATGCAGCTTGCCATGATCATTGCACTCAGCAACAGAAATAGTCAATACACAATGTAGCTACCTGTCAATCTGTTTACAACTAATTCCTTTACAGCTGAATGAGATCAGAATTCAAGAGACAGCCAAGACATGAGCTGAATAGCACAGCAGAACGCCATTTCTTTATTTTTTATTCCCCTCAAATACATTTTATTGAAAATGCACATTTAATTGTCATATAAAAAGCTAGACTGTAGTCCTCTCACGGCACTCGGGGAGGCACTGTTCTGTCTGGCGCTGGGGTATGACCATTGAAGAAGAAGAGGAAGAAGAAATAAGTACACTTTATTATTGACTGTAGCCAATAAATGAGTATGACGAATAAGTGAATGATTGGAACTTGAGACAGGCTACAGGTTTGACTGCATTTCCTTTGGACATGCAATATGAATAATAATAAATGAATGAATTGTGTCAAATAAAGGTGCCCCGTTGAAATCAATGAGCTTTGCTACGCGCTGTGTCACTGCCAAATCTGTCCGGGCTACCGTCGTTATGGCAACGAGTGCGCTGGGCTTTGGAGAGAAAGCCGGCTAAAATCATTTATCTTTAATTGAAGCTTACCTAGCGAGTTTCAGGAGCAGGACCACACCTCAACCGCGCCTCTTCCGGCACCCCTTAAATATACCATCCTAACCCTCTCTTCCCCTTTCGCTCTCGTATTCTGCGCCAGTACAGAGAACAAGCAACTTTGCTCTAAAGCACTTCCACGCCGTACCAGCAATTTAATTCATCCACTCACCTCATTCAGGGAATGGATTTCATCTCCCTCTCCCCGTCGGACGATGACCTTTTCGATAGGAACCAGGACGGCCCAGCCCAAAGCTCCCTCCAGCCCACGCCATCAGCACCGGCAGCAGAAGCCGACAACTTCCCCGTCGCCACGGTGCCTGAAACCTTGCTTACTACGGCCCGAAAGCTGGCCAGGTCGCGGGCGAGCTTGGCTAGTTCAGTCCCTTCCATGGTCCACATCCCGCCCGGTTCATCGCTCCTCAACATACGAGACTACTACAGTTCACCGGATGAATCCTCCGCGTCTCCCAGCCCACCACCTTCCTCAGGAAAAAGAGGATGCGGCGATTCAAGGCCAATCCATCGCCGTCGCCGCAGTTCTCCAACTCCTTCACCCTCGAGGATAACTCCAGCCCCCCGCCATCGTTCCGCTCATGTCGGCCTCACAACTCGCAGGCGGTCGCAGCGTCACCACGCTCCAGCGAGGTCCCCCGTCGGCCAGCCTCCATCTAAGATCTCCGACTGGACCGTTGCCACCCTCCAAAAAACTCTCAAGGATAAAGGAATTCCTTTTCATCGCACGGACAGCCTTCCAGCTCGAAGGCAGCAAAATGTGCAGCAACAAATCGGGTCATCAGCAAGACCACATAACACCAGGGCTTCAGCAACCACCTCCCGTCAATACCTCGCACAATTAGCCACGTCAGTTGGAGCGCCTGACACCGGAGTTCCAGGACCCCCCACCTCCCACCTAGGTTCTCATCACCAGCACCGGCAGCCTACACCATCCAGGGCAAATGACACAG
This sequence comes from Centroberyx affinis, assembly GCF_046629955.1. NCBI lineage: Eukaryota > Metazoa > Chordata > Actinopteri > Beryciformes > Berycidae > Centroberyx > Centroberyx affinis. The sequence continues at coordinate 12,966 of NW_027281227.1, read as the reverse complement.
CACCCCCCGCCATCCAGTTCCAGCATTTGCAACAGCTTACGCTAGCTGGGGCTTCTGGCACCGGGATGCCGGCGCCCCCCGCCGCCTACTTCCAGCAACCGCAGCAGCTCGCTCCAGCCGGGGGTTCCGGCACCGGGATGCCGGCGCCCCCCGCCGCCTACTACCAGCAATCGCAGCAGCTCGCTCTAGCCGGGGCTTCTGGCACCGGGATGCCGGCGCCCCCCGCCGCCTACTTCCAGCAACCGCAGCAGCTCGCTCCAGCCGGGGGTTCCGGCACCGGGATGCCGGCGCCCCCCGCCGCCTACTACCAGCAATCGCAGCAGCTCGCTCTAGCCGGGGCTTCTGGCACCGGGATGCCGGCGCCCCCTGCCGCCTACTACCAGCAATCGCAGCAGCTCGCTCTAGCCGGGGCTTCTGGCACCGGGATGCCGGCACCCAGCTTTCCTCCACAGCTCTCGCTGCAGCAAGTTCCTGCTGCACCTAACTCCGGTCTTCTCTCCCAACCCATTCCAGCCCAGCAGGCAACCGTCAACTTCACCCTGTCTACAGCTAATCCTCCCATTCGTCCTCCTTACACTTTCGCCTCCCGTCCTTCTCCGGTTCCCACTAATCTATGTAAACAAATCATCGACGGTAATTACATAGATCTCGCACGCCTTCTCATGCCTTCCCTCCACCAACCACCCGTCGATAGATTCCTTGAAGGACACGAAGTCACCCTTCTCCGCCTGAAAGAGGGAACACCCACCCGTTCCAGAGAACTTACACCCGCCGAGTTTGCATACGCCTTCTCTCTCTACAGAGACGTTCTCTGCTCTCAATTTCCCACCTGCCGCCAGGAACTTGACGACTACATGGCCACCTTAATCTGGCCCTCCGTTTCGGAGGCAACGGTTTTTACCAGTACCACATCCACTTCGCCTCCGAAGCTGCCGCCCGCCTTCAACAGTTCAACGAGGCCACATACTGGGGCGTTCTCGACACAGAAACCTACTGTCGTATCTTCGCGGCCCGTGCAGCCCTTACATGCCCCCTTTGTGGAGCCCCATCTCACCCAGCCTCTTCCTGCTCCATCCCCGCTCCCGCCGAGCCACATCAAAACCGAACCAGGGCTTCAGCGTTCTCTCGCCTGTCATCAGCGGCCCCACCAGCACCCATACCTCCAAAGTCTGTTTCATCTGCCCCATCCGTCACCTTCCCCATAACCAAGGGCATCTATAAAAAAGGCACCAAGGAGGTCGCACCATATGCAACAACTTCAATGATGCCGGTTGCAACATGTCCCAGTGCCGCTTCCTCCACGTCTGCTCCTTCTGCGGCGGTGGCCACGCCCGCCCTGCATGCCTGCACAACCCCACTCCGCAGAAGCTAGGTAGGCACCTTTCGACACCTATTAACATCCCTGCCTTGGCAGCAGCTCTTCGCAACCACCCCGATCTAGCTTTCGTCAAGTTCCTCCTAAACGGATTTAAAGAAGGTTTCCACCCCGGAATTTCCGCACAACCTTCCATTTCTTTCGAGGCCAAAAATCTTCTGTCGGCCTCAAATGAGCCAGAGTTAGTCGATAGCCTGCTCGCCAAGGAAGTTAAAGAAGGCTTCATGATCGGCCCATTTGCTCATCCTCCTTTTCCTAACTTCCGCATCAGCCCCCTCGGTATCGCAACCAGGAAATACTCCGGAAAGAAACGCATCATCATCGATCTTTCAGCACCCCACGGCAGTTCCATCCCTAGCATCAATAGCTTGATTCCGAGCGAGGACTTCTCCCTTAACTACGCCACCATCAACCATGCCATTGCCCTCATTAAACTCGCCGGCAAAGGGTCGTGGCTCTCAAAAGCGAACATCACCAGTGCCTTCAAGGTTCTCCCTATTCACCCCGACTTCGGGCAGTTCTTCGGTGTCCGCTGGCGAGGTGCATACTACTTCGCGGTCAGGCTCACTTTTGGGTGCAAAAGCAGCCCCAAAATCTTCGACACCCTGTCCGAAGCCCTCTGCTGGATCCTGTCCAACAACCATAAAATTCCGTTCCTCGTCCATCTCTTGGACAATTTCCTTATCATTTCCCCTCCCTCATCGCCACCCGCTTCTGGCCTGGTCACTCTGACTTCAGTTTTCTCCGACCTCGGGGTTCCCCTGTCTGCAGAGAAAACAGAGGGCCCCTCCACATCCCTTGAGTTCCTCGAAATCACTCTCGACACAATCCTGTTTCAGGCTTCTCTCCCAGTCGAAAAGCTTAATCGAATCAGCCTTCTGATCTCCAATTTCCTGCTTGCCCCGTGCTGCTCCAAATGCCAACTTCTCTCCCTCCTAGGCCATCTCAACTTCGCCCTTCACATCATTCCTCAAGGGCGGGCCTTTATCTCTCACCTGCTATCCATCGCTTCTTCCGCCCCATCTCTCTTGACCTCCATCTCCCTGGACAGTCCAAGCCGCGCCGAACTCCGTCTGTGGCTCAACCTCCTCGCCAACTGGAACGGGATCACCTTCTTTTATGATGACCATCTGACTCACCCGCATGACATCAATCTGTACACGGATGCAGCTCCGTTTCTACAACGGAAGATGGTTTGCAACAGAATGGCCCCCAGAGCTCGCAAACGAATGTCAGGTCGCTTCCTCCGCTCTCTTCGAGATCTACCCCATAATAGCCGCTGCTATTCTGTGGGGTCACGAATGGTCCCGCAAGGCCATCCTCATCTACTCAGACAACCTCGCAGTCATTGACATAATCAACAAAGGATGCTCCAACTCTCCATCCATCATGCCGTTCATGCGCCGCCTCGTCTGGCACTCCGTTACTCACCAATAAATTCTCCGCGCAGCTCACGTTCCCGGCCATTCCAATGCCATCGCTGACTCTCTTTCTCGTTTCTCGTTTCAGAAGTTTAGAAGCTTGGCACCTCATGCAGATCCTTTCCCAACGCCGGTTCCTCCATATTCAGCATTTACTTTCAACTTGTAAATCCTGTCCTAATACCCCTGATCGTCGAATCCCAGAACTCCATCATCAACAGCCTATCACCCACAACCCTATCATCCTACTGGACAGCTTGGAAACGTTTCCGCTACTTTCACGTCCAGCATAATATAACCTTCCCGTCGTTCGATCTAATCAGCCTGACTAGTTTCATTACCTATGCCCATTCCGTGATGGCCATCAAAACACACACCATCAAAGTTTATCTTAGCGGCATCAGCTTCTTCTCCAAGCTCATAACCGGCAGTCCGAGCCTAGCCTCCAGCTATCCCCAGATAACTTCACTCCTCAAAGGACTCCTACGTCAAGAGCCAGCAAAAGATCCTCGCCGCCTTCCTCTAACTGCCGACTTACTGTTGGCCTGCATCCACACCATCCGCTCCGGATATGGCACTCCCCATGTAGCTCGAACCCTAGAAGCCATGTTCCTACTCGCTTTCTTCGGTTTCCTCAGATGCTCCGAATTCACCACCTCAACCGTCCACTTCGACCCACGTCGCCACGCTTGCATTTCAGACATTTAAGACTCATTTTTCGGAAGACACCATGGTATTCTACCTAAAACAAACCAAAACCAGTCAATCCGGTCCGCCTACACCCATCTTCTACTTCCAAGCCCAATCGCCACTGAATCCCTTCCAGACTCTCGCAGACTACTCCGCGTTCCGGAAATCCCAGAACACAACACCTTCAGATCCTCTCTTCATCTCCGAATCCAGATGAGTGGCTACTGGATTTTGGTTCCACCATCACCTCCGCCACGTACTCTCCTTGTCCGCCATTTCCCCCGTTCACTACTCCGGACACTCCTTCAGGATCGGAGCCGCCACTTCAGCCTCCCGCAACGGCGTCCCAGAACACTTCATTCAACTCATGGGCCGCTGGTCTTCCCAAACATATCACCGCTACATCCGTTCAGATCTCAAAGATCTCAGATCCGCCCAATCTCGTCTCCTTAAGTAACTGGAGGTTTTTGGGGGTCCGTCATTGCCCGATTCCCCAAGAAGCCTCCCCACAATGCATGCGACTACCAGAACTACGCTCATCATTGTCTTCAATAAATCATTTAAATACATCTTGTTGATGGTGTGGTCCTTGCTAGTGAATTGAAGCTTACCTAGCGAGTTTCAGGAGCAGGACCACACCTCAACCGCGCCTCTTCCGGCACCCCTTAAATATACCATCCTAACTCTCTCTTCCCCTTTCGCTCTCGTATTCTGCGCCCCTCCCCCCTGCCCTATTCTTTCTTCCTCTCCTTCCTCCTTCTTATAGGGTCCTGAGGGGGTCCGTCATTGCCCGGGCGCTGCGGCGGATTCCCCAAGAAGCCTCCCCACAACGCATGCGACTACCAGAACTACGCTCATCATTGTCTTCAATAAATCATTTAAATACATCTTGTTGATGGTGTGGTCCTTGCTAGTGAAATTAGTAAATTACTTAAGTGCACTATTAAGGTGACGAATCTTCATCAGGGTTTGTGTAAATGACACTTTACATAGAACTCATAAACTCGTAAACAACATAAACTGTGCAACATTATGCAGAGAATGTGCAACATTCTAAACATTAATTTACCTCATCACAGCGTCCCGTTCCTATCACAGGAACCAAGAACCAATCATTTCGGGGGTTGTTAAGAATATTGTGTTCATATTTCATAAAGGAAATATGTGTGCATGTCACAGAAAATTAAATTATGGCCATAGGCCGTAAACAAGCGCATATACGAGAACTGGGCGATTCCGAACAAAAATGTATCTAATTGTTCCACATGCTCTAAATATGTGGTGTGAAAATGAAAATGGTTATTATAGCCTACTCATTCTATTTCCTCAAAACGCCAAAAGCGCCACCAGTGGTTAAAACACTATAACGTTGATATACACGTATCTAGAAATGTTGATATGAAACGTATTTTTGGTTCAGAAACGTTGAGATTCAGCGTATCCGTGGTTTGCAGAAACGTAAAATGCCAACATTTTATTCTGGCAACTGGGTTGTTGTAAAAGCCTATTTGTGCAGAAGCCAGAGTGTAAACAGTGTTTCTGTCTGTTTCCAGGGATGGATCAGTTCAACTCCACCCGTCTGGCCACCAACCAATCAGACTTCAGCAGCGTCTTCACGCGCCAGGTGCTGCCGGCGCTCTACCTGCTGATCTGCGTGGTGGGCGTGTCCCTGAACGGCCTGGCCGCCTGGATCTTCTTCCGGGTGCCGAGCGACTCGGGCCTGGTGGTCTACCTGAAGAACATGGTGGTGGCCGACCTGCTGATGCTCGCCTCCTTCCCCTTCAGGGTGGCGGGCGAGCTCGGCCTGGGCGGCTGGCGGCTGCACGCCGCCGTGTGCCGCTACACCGCCGTGCTCTTCTACTCCTCCATGTACGTGGGCATCCTGTTCATGGGGCTGATCAGCCTGGAGCGCTACGTCAAGATCGTGTGCTCCTCCTCCTCCTCTTCGCCCTCCTGCGCCTCCTCCTGCGCCTCGTCCCTGGGCCGCTCGCCCTCGCTGCACCTCCTGCAGAGCGTGGGCTTTGCTCGGCTGCTGGCGCTGCTGACCTGGAGCCTGCTGCTGCTGTGCGTCCTGCCCAATGTCGTGCTGACCAGCCGGCCGGCCGACGAGCACAACTCGCGGCACTGCATGCAGCTGAAGACGCCGCTGGGCGTCCAGTGGCACCGGGTGTCCACCCTGTTCAGCGTGGCTCTGTTCTGGGCGACGCTGCTGCTCCTCGCCTTCTGCTACGCCTCCATCGCCCGCCGGGTGTACCGCTCCTACCGCCGGGTGCGGCGGGACGGCGGCGACGTCCGCCGCAAGTCCAACCGCAGCATCTTCAGCATCCTGGCGGTGTTCTTCGTCTGCTTCGTGCCGTACCACGCCTGCCGCGTGCCGTACACCCTCAGCCAGATGCCGGCGTCGGGCTTCGGCGAGGACAGCCGCTTCCTGCTGTTCCAGCTGAAGGAGGCGACGCTCTTCCTGTCGGCGCTCAACGTCTGCCTCGACCCCGTCATCTACTTCCTGATGTGCCGCACCTTCAGGGAGTCGCTGCTCCGGAAACTGTCCGGAGGAGAGAGGAGGCGCTCACTGACCACCGCACAGAGCCTCAGTAACATGTAGGAGGAGAGAGGGAGGGAGGGAAGAAAGGACAAGAGGAGGAGAAAAGAGGAGAAGGAAGGGGAGAGGAGAGGGAGGGATGAGAGGAGACAAGAGGAGAGAGGAGAGGAAGAGAGGGAAGGAAAGGACAGTAGGAGGAGAGAGGAAAGGACAAGAAGAGGAGGAGGAGGAAGCGGAGAGGAAAAGATGAGAGGAAGGAGAGGAGAGGAAGGCTGAGATGAGACAAGTGGAGAAAAGGAGGAGATGCTGCCTCAACACCGCTCAGAGTCTCTGTAATACAGGAGGAGAGGAAGGGAGGGAAGGAAAGGATAAGAGGAGGAGACAAGGAAGGAGGACAAGAAAGGGGAGAGGAGAGGATGAGAGAGGGGGAAACAGTTTCTCTCCATCGCTCAAAGTCTTAGCAACATATAGGAGAGGAAAGGAGAGGAGAGGAAGGTACGGAAGGAAAGCACAAGAGGGGTGGGGAGGCAAGGTGAGACAAAAGGAGAAAAGGAGGAGTGGAGAGGAAACGAGAGGAGGAGACACCCACTCACCATCACTCAGAGACTCAGTAATATGCAGGAGAGGAGAGGGAAGGAGGCAGGAGAGGAGGAGATAGGAGAGAAGAGGAGAAGAAGAAATGCTGAGAGGAGAGAAGGAAGAAGGGAGGGAAGGAAAGGACAGGATGAGACAAGAGTGGGGAAACAGGAGAGGAGGAGGAAAGGAGGGGAGGAAAGGAAAGGACTAGAGGGCTAGGAAGCAAAGATGAGAAGAGAGGAGAGGGAAGGAGGAGAAAGGAGAGGGAAGAGAAGGAGAAGAGGGTTCAGGAAACAAGAGGAGGAGAAGAGATGCTCCCTCGCCACTGGATAGGAGGGGAGGAAAAGAAAGGACAGGTGAGGGGTGAGGAGACAAGAGGAGGAGATAGGAAAGGAGAGGAGGAGATCAAAGTGTCTGTTGGAGTGAAGCCGCTTCTCCTTCCTGCTGCTCATCAGACTGGAAACTGACGACTGCTGCTGTTTCAGACGCTTCCTGGTTCCTGTTCTGTTGGGTTGTTTCAGACAGAATGACAGGAAACACATGAAGTGAAAACCAGCAGATGATCTCAGGAGAAGAAGAGAGAGGGAGAGAGAGGGAGAGAGAGGGAGAGAGATGGAGAGAGAGGGAGAGAGAGACAGAGGAGGAACAAAAAGTGGAAAAATAATTGAAATTGAAAATAATTAAAAACACCCACAACTTTTTAAATTTCAAGATAAACTCCCTCAGTCAATTAATTTCCTTTGAGCATAAATTCCACTAAGGAGATAGATAGATAGATAGATAGATAGATAGATAGATAGATAGATAGATAGATAGATAGATATCTCTGGTTTTAACTCAGGAAATGTGTTGCAGGGAATCCACACAAAAAGTAAAATGTCTGTATATATTATTATCTTTATTTATCTATGTATCTCTCTCTCACACACACACACACACACACACACACACACTTAGTGAATTGTCATTCATTTGTTTTTGTATATCTTGTTTACAATGTAAAGCATCTTTGAATACTTAGAAATGCACTATATAAATAAAATGTATTATTATCATTACCATTATTATTATTATTATCATTATTGTTGTTATTGAGGTTGTTACTGAGGTTCAGCAGTATTAGTGTGGGAGCTGCTGGTGATTTCCCAGGTTACAGGATGATTTATCATATTTATAATTATTGTAATAACTGTTTCTTTTTCTGAAGTAATGCTCCTGCAATAATGAACGAAATGAATTATCCTGTAAAGAATGGTTTACTTTTTTATTTTTACTACACAAGTTAGTGGTCATCAGTGCTAATGAAGCTAGATATTACAGAGCATTAGGTGTCATCAGATGCTGTTGAAAGCGTAGCGGCTCCTGCTGTTTGTAGGAGACTGCTGACAGCCTGTTTGAAGTGCAGCGCTCTTTCGATAAAGTTCACATCTTTAACTTTCAGAGTCTGGCTCACCAAACTGTAAAAACATGGCTGTGCTGCATTGAAACCAATGAGAATCAGAAGGCAGAGCTGTAAAGACACACAGACTGACTTCCTCCACTGCAGAAAGGCTGGAACACACTCAGCAGGACGGACACTTCGTTTTCCTCAACCACTTTTTGTCTTTATTCAGTTTTTTGAGTTTCAAACAACAAAAATCAAAACAGAGAAAATATAAAAATTCAGCTCTATAACACAGTTCTCTTAAAAAAAAGCCAATTTTAGTAGAAAAAGTAGAAAAGTTTTAGGTCTGAGCTCTTAAATGGGTTTCTTGGGCCCTGAGCTCATCAAGATCGGACCATGCAAACTTTTAATTCAAGAAAAATCTTCAACTAAAAAAATGTAAATGTTGAAGTTACACAAGGTGTTTACAGGATAGAAGTGATAAGTAACAAAATGAATAATAACAAAATAAAGCAATATACAAATGAGTTTTGTAGATGTGTTTAGCATTAGCTGACAGTCTTATCCAGACCTGGGTCGGACCAAAACCACCAGACCGTCTCCTCTCTCCTCTCCTGTGTGGTAAAGTTGGTGGAGGTTCGGACCGTCACAGCCAGTCAGTACAAACACTCATGAAGATGAACGATAGACTCTTTAAAATCTTTTCACAAGTTTGCTTTTCCTTCCCAAGTCTACTGCCTGAAGCTTCACACAACATCACAACACTAAGCTTACACATCTAAATCAATACATTTGAAGCACATCATGATCTATTGTACAGAGATTTAAAAAGAGAAACAAGCTTTCCAGCCTCAGATCTTCAGGCTGGTCTAAAAATAAAAGTTTCTCTGAAGGTAAAAGCCTGGTCTTCTTCTGTTTTCAGTGTCTCTACCAACCAGTGGAAAGCCCTACAGCTATGAGCTGCCAACATGTTGCTGCTGACCTGAGAAAACCTCTTATCTCCAAAACATCAACTTTTCAGGAATTAAGAAAAGCAGCTTTGTTTTTAGCTTGACCACCATGCAGTTTTGAGTTTATCTAATTGGTTTAGAAAAGGTTTCATAAACTCAATGGTTGTAGAATTTTCTCAACCCATAGAGGAGCATGTGACACTTCAATTAAAATTAAAACAGGAAAATCACCAAATTGTGTTATGAGGTTTTTCCTCAACAGCGACAATATATGTTATATAGCAGTGTTTCTCAACGTGGGGTCCGGGGACCACCAGGGGTCCTTGAGGGGGTTCCAGGGGGTCCCCAGAACATTGATGAATTGTTAAACTTCACTATTATTTAATTTACAAGAAGTTAACACAATTAGAGAATGTAGAAGAATGACTATTTTGATCATAGTTTCTCTGTTATCTCTCTACCTACAATACAGATAGTCATGGAATTTAGGGCAAAATCATATCTAACAATAAAAAATATTCTCAGATTTGAGAGACAAAATCTCATCAAATGGGGATCCGTGGCTCTGATATGTAGTAAATTAGGGGTCCTTGATATGAAAAAGGTTGAGGTTCAGAATCACTGTTATATAGGAACAATATTTCAATTTGGCACTGTTGACATGTTTGTTTTGCTCTGTACTGTTTATTCATTTCTTTATAGAGATTAGTATTTAATAGTTTCCTGTTGTTGTTTTCTTCAGTTTCTGAATTGGACCCTGATGAATATAAATGTGTGACTCTTGTGTCTCTTTCTTCTTCACAATCCCTGAAGGCTTTCTCCACCTCTTCCACACCTCATATTGTAGATATTACTGCGACAATAAATGGACCTGAACTAATGGGAAAACTGATAAACTGAATAAAAAAGGATTAAAGTCACAATGACAATCTCAAAACAATTATCATCGATTTCTAAAACAGTATTTATGCCATAAGTATGTTTTTGTTAATTTCTGTCTTTGCTACACGCTAGAGACTCTCAGTTTGACAGGGACTGTTGTCATGAATATTCACATCAAGGAGTCATAACTGTGATCTGATTTGCTGTGAGCCTTCACTGCTGACAGCTGATTGGCTGCATTTTAGTGATGCTGATGGACAGACATTCAACACCTGCATTACCACATGGCAGACAGGGGGCGCTCTTTGTTTTCACACATTACAAACTGGGAGTTTGGGAACGTCATTACAGCAAAATGTCCTGACTTCCTTTTCAATGATCCTGTTTTTCCTGCTGTGATGTCAGTCTGACTTCAAAGGGAACAGCTCTGTCTGTAAAATCCTTCACTAAGGTGATGGACGGTTGTGTGAAAGCTGAGCGATCCATCTGGAAGTGAGATGAGCTCCTTGGAGATCCTACTCTGTTCCCTGGGCTCCTGCCTCTTCACCCGGCCCGCCTTCAGCACTGGAACCACCGAGGTTATAATAATCCAGCTCGATGTTCTCCTCTCTTCCTGGCTTCTGCCCCCTGGTGGCCTGGAGAGACATGACAGCAGCCGTCTCTGTTACTGGATCACACCTGTCTTCTAGCTAAAAATACACAGTCTAACTACTTCATTTAACCCAATCCTCTACTGAATAAAGATGTTCATTACCTTGCAGTAGAAACAGAGGGGAGTGACCACCAACACCACAGTCAGCAGCAGGAGAACTAGTCTGATGGTGAGATCTGTTGGAGAGGCTGAAACAGATTCAGAATCATCACATCAGATCACCTGACATCATGCGGACAACAGCTCCCATTAAGATAAAGTTCATGTTGCCCTAAAACCCTTAAAATCACTAAATGAAGGTCACTTTAACATCTCTGTTTGATTCAGTTCTTAGAGAATATGGTAATCTGATCCACTCTAAAGATTATATTGATGTTGTTGGACAAAAGCCACATATCTGCAGAAAGTCAGTTTTCAGGAATGAAGTAAAGCTGCTGCTTCTCTCATGAACTCTCATGTCTTGTTGAAATGATAAAATGGATTGTTAACACTGTCACATATTCCTGTTGGATTCAGCTTCAGATTCTCCTTCAGGTTACCTGAGACAGTGAGAGAGAGGGGCTGGCTCTCAGAGGAGAAGTTATGAGAGAAAACATAGATGTGATAAACACAGCTGTAGATCCCTTGGTGGGCGTGGCCTGCAGCAGGAAACAGGAAGTGGGCAGAGTGATTGACAGCTGGCTGGGTGTGGTTGTGTGCTGTGTTGGAGGCGGTGGAGGTGAGGTGGAGGAGCCTCCTGGGTACTGTGGCTGGATGGAGCAGCTGATGGTGAAGCTGGAGCTCCTGAACACCTGAAGCCCCTGCTGCTGGGCCTCGGAGACCCCGTCTATGGAGGGAGCGAGGGAGATGATGGCTGAACCAGCAGATCTGTAACAGGGAGGGAGATGATTGGCTGAACCAGCAGATCCGTAAACAGATAGATGATGAAGACTAGAGAATACATGTTACTGATATCCTAATGCCTCCTTCCTCAGTGAGAAACTGACTGTTTTCTCCTCATCTGTTTTGTCAAAGTGATGAACGCTGATGGTTGAAAGGCGACAGGGTTTGTCTGTTAGCAGCCACCGTACAAGACAGAGAACTGCTGCATTCATATGTAATACAGAGGAGTCAGAGAGCAGCCTGTCACTGTGGAAGCAGCTGAGGATGTGATGTCACTGTTCAGTGTTACCTGAGCAGATCACCTCCAGGCTGGAAGAGCTATGATATGACTCCATCTTTACTACACACTCCCTCAGTGCAGACTCAGACCCATCACAGCGAGGATGAATCCTCCATACAGATCTTAGTGAGGAATCCTCTCTGCTTCCTGTTGAAACAGCAGAGCCACAGTCCAGCTGTCTACACACTACAGCTGCTGACTCCAGGTTCCACTCAGAGTTCAGGCTCCAGTGAGAGAACCGGTCTTCCACTGGTTTCCAGTCTCCATGTTGTTTCATCTCCAGTTCACCAGCACAGCGGCTGGCTCCTCCACCCAACCTGACATCATCAGGCTCTGAACAGAGACAAGAGAGTAATTAGTAAAAGAAGTAAAGTCACTTTGATTAGAACAGAAATGAAGTCCAAATCCAAGCTGCAGCTCCTCTTCTACCTGAGCAGGTGAGTCCAACAGCTTTGCCAGGTGAGCAGGTGTTCTAGCTGAGCCTGAGCTTCCACAGTCCAGGAGAAACGGACTCACTGCCTTCACACTGGAACTCTTTGGTCCACATCGGAGCCTCCACTTCTCCATAGAGCGCCCCTGGAGGACTGAAGGAGCCCCACAGCCAAGCTCCCTACAGACCACCTCTGCATCCTGCTGGTCAAAGTCAGCTTCACACACTGAGGACCAGGACTGGTTAGACTTCACCTCCAGTCTGCCTGAGCACAGACTAGTCCCATCCACCAGCCTCACAGACTCGGAGAGAGAGAGAGAGAGAGAGAGAGAGAGGAGAGAGAGAGAGAGAGAGAGAGAGAGAGAGAGAGAGAGAGAGAGAGAGAGAGAGAGAGAGAGAGAGAGAGAGAGAGAGAGAGAGAGAGAGAGAGAGAGAGAGACAGACAGAGAACAGAGAGAGACTCCATGTTTACAGCTGGAAAATAAGCGTAAAAACCTCAAACAGAACGCACATTAACAATGTACAGACTCAGCTAGAGATTGAAAAAGGTCGTCATAAGAAGGAATGGAAGCCAGAGAACCGAGAGTCTGTCAACACTGTTCATCAGGGGAAAAAGAAACTGAGCTCCATTTTCTCTTCTTCTGCCCCCTGAACCAGACCCGTCAGACGGTCTTCCTGCAGCCGGGTTAAACTGGACCAGACCATCGGATGGTCTTCCTGCAGCGGGTTAAACTGGACCAGACTGTAGACGGTCTTCCTGCAGCGGGTTAAACTGGACCAGACCGTCAGACGGTCTTCCTGCAGCAGGTTAAAGCAGCAGACTCGTCATATCAGGGAAAAACATGTGATGAACTGATGAACTCTGTTTAGGAGAAGAACCACAGTTTACACACTTAGCCGCACAA